>NC_084748.1:16731630-16824130 GCF_033978785.1 Entelurus aequoreus
ATAATTATTGAATACTTGGACTTAGACAAACTTTAATGAGCCGCAAGGGAAATTGTTCCGCAATGTCACAGTAATTTTATCTAAGTTATCACAAAAACTTTGTGTTGAAATGAGTTCCCAGCGAGAAGACCAAAAGGTGTCTTTGAAACCTACCAAGAAGAAGGCTTGTAAAACTCCACAGTGTAAGGAGGAAGCAACATGAAGGTGTTTGTTTCTTTCATGTATTGTAATCAACAGAAAGATATTGTTGTAACCCAAGGACTACAAAGCGGAGAGAAGGCAGGATCTGCCCAAGTTCCAGACGACCTCTTTTTGAACCTCCTTTTTCAACTGTTTTACGAACCTCTTTTTGAACTCTTTTACGACCTTTTCTCTGAAATGTTTACAACCTTTTCTTTTGAACTGTTGTAATCAAAGGCAATGGCTGTTTACGACCTCGTCTCTTAGAAGCAGCTGTTGCCATGTGGTCAGAGAAAGTCCAAATAAAGGAGGATGCGTACAATCTTTCACCAGAGCGTGCTGAGACACTGTGCAAGAGTACAGACCAGACGTTTCTCCTCATATTGAGCCAAATTTAGTTCAGAATCAGAATCGTTTTATTGCCATTGTTTGAGAACGGGTTCACAAACTAGGAATTTTTCTTGGTGCAAACGTGCGACATAAAACACATATAACACATATTTGGTATAAAAAAGAGCTGTGACTGAGCTATCAGATAGACTTAGAAGGGATTCAAGGAATTCAAGGAGCTGCTGTTAGGAGTTATTGTTCATTTGCCTGATGGCCGAGGGGAAAAAACTGTTCAGGTGGCGGGAGGTGTGGGTCTGGATGGAGCGTAGTCTCCTGCCTGAGGGGAGAGGGGAGAATAGCGTGTGTCCAGGGTGAGAAGAGTCAGCTGTGATCCGGCCCACACGCCTCCTGGTCCTGGAGGAGAACAAGTCCTGGAGGGATGGGAGCTTGCAGCCAATCACCTTCTCAGCAGCACGTACGATGCGCTGCAGTCTATTCTTATCCTGGACTGTGGCGCCGGGGAACCACACTGTGATGGAGGAGGTCAGGATGGACTCTATGATGGCTGAGTAAAACTGCACCAGCATCTCGGTCGGCACCTTAAGTTTCCTCAGCTGCCGCAGGAAGTACATCCTCTGCTGGGCCTTCTTGATGAGGGAGCTGATGGTCAGCTCCCACTTGAGGTCCTGGGTGATGGTGGTGCCCAAGAAACGGAAGGAGTCCACAATGGGGACGGGGGTGGGAGAGTCAATCAGGGTGAGGGGGGATGGTGGGGCTGTGACTTTCCTGAAGTACATGATCATCTCCACTGTTTTCTGGGCGTTCAGCTCCAGGTTGTTGAGGCTGCACCAGGACGTCAGCCGGTCCACCTCTCTCCTGTAGGCGGACTCATCGCCATTCGAGATGAGCCCGATGAGGGTGGTGTCATCCGCAAACTTGAGCAGTTTTACGGATTGGTGACTGGAGGTGCAGCAGTTTGTATACAGGGAGAAGAGCCAGGGGGAGAGTACACAGCCCTGAGGAGTACCAGTGTTTGTGGTTCGACTGTCCGAGACAATCTTCCCCAGCCGTACGTGCTGTCTTCGGTCTGTCAGGAAGTCATTAATCCAACTGCAGAGGGAGTTGGGCACGCTGAGCTGGTAGAGCTTGTCTCGTAGCAGTCCAGGGAGGATGGTGTTGAAGGCAGAGCTGAAGTCCACAAACAGGATCCTAGCATAGGTTCCTGGGGAGTCCAGATGCTCCAGGATGAAGTGGAGGGCCAGGTTCACTGCATCATCCACAGACCTGTTGGCTCTGGTTCTAGTTCTGTCTCTGTTTAATTCTTTGCTTCTTGTCTTGTTTAATAGATGACATCAGTGTTCAGTGTTTCCCATAAACTGCCAAGATACCTGTGGCGGTGGGGGCGTGGCTATGGGCGTGGTCACCATGACATCATCGAGTAATTTGCATAATTTACTACAATGATATGATTTTCTCTAAAAAGGCTCAAAAAATGTATACTTACTAATTAATAATAACAGTTTTGTTTTAAACGTCCATCCATCCATCCATTTTACAATATAATTACAACACTTTATGTACATATTTATGTACAGATTTGAACAATAAGTTATTCACTGAAATATATTTATTAATTGTGGTTCTTACAAAAAATATATCTTATAAAATATAAAAGCTAAAATGTCTCTTAAAGCTCTGCCCCTTTAATTAGTGCATACTAAATAATTTAACTTTAGCCTACTACTACAACCATATTATTTACCAGCAACATAAAGTGAAACAGAGGCAGAGGTGTCCTGCCACAGTCAGTAACAAATAAACAGAAAACAGTAGTGGTCAAATACAAATAAGGCAACAAGAGAAGTATCCTACACTTCTCTTTTGTAAAGTAAATCTGAACAGCCTATATGGGCATCTACATCAACTATATAATTTGCCTGAGAAGCTGGACAGGACAAAAAAATAAAAAAAAAAAATAAATAAATACATATTTTTTAATTTTTTTTTATTTGTGGCGGACGTAATTCTTTCGTGGCGGGCCGCCACAAATAAATGAATGTGTGGGAAACACTGGTGTTTGAACCTGACACGCACAGTACCTCAGTACACAGGATGGAAAGGATAAGGATGGAAAGGATTGTGCACACAAGAGCACAAAAAGAGAAGAAAACAAAAGGTATTAAGTAGACTAAAAATGTACCATAGTAGCAATATGAAATATAACATAGGTGTCATATTTACATATCATATATATATATATATATATATATATATATATATATATATATATATATATATATATATATATATATATATATATATATATATATATATATATATATATATATATATATATATATATATACTAATATATTATATTATTATATTATATTATCATATAATATATTTACTTGAGTCATATTGCAGTCTACACATATCTCTTATGTTTGACTCCCATCTACTGGTCAAATTTATCATTTCACCATGTACCAAATAAAATAGCTTGGAGGTTGGTAAGCACAACCAAAAATTATTCCGTACATTAGGCGCACCGGGTTATAAGGCGCACCGTGGAGTTTTGAGGGGAAAAAAGGGATTTTAAAGTGTGCCTTATAGTCCGGAAAATACGGTAGGTTACATATAATTATTGAATACGATTAAAACAGAGTAAGATTACTAATTCAGTGTTGATATTTTGAGTGGGCCTCTCTGTAGTTGTAAAGTTGGGCCGTGAGGACCAGTACGAGGCTGATAAAGTTGCATATTTGTTCGGAGGACAAGTGTCGTCCTTTTCAGGCTAATTTAAACGTCCAGCTGAGAGCAGGTAACTTTGAGTTTGAGTTTGAGTTTATTTGGAACATGCAAGCATACAACATGATACATCACAATTTCCAGTTTCTCTTTTCAACATGTTCGAAAAGGAGTAGGAAGAAGCAGAGCTACCCCTTTTCTTTTACACAACAGTTGCTAAACTTTTTTGTTCACTTCCTGTTCTATATTTATTCACAATATACTCCATAATTAATCACAATAAATATAAATAAATAAATAATAATTGGTGAAGTAAGTTACATTTCATATGATGAGATAAGTAAGATTATTTTGAGAGTGAAAGAATGGATGAATTAAATAAATTCAGAATGTTTATCATGGTTCTTCTTCTTTGTACTTTGTAAACACTTTAAGTTTGAAGAGTTTCTTGAAGTGGATCATATTAGTTCATTGTTTGATTGCTTTGCTTAATCCATTCCATAATTTAATTCCACATACTGATATACTGAAGGTCTTAAGTGTTGTACATGCGTACAAATGTTTTAAATTACATTTTTCTCTAAGATTATATTTCTCCTCTTTTTTTGAGAAGAATTGTTGTATATTCTTGGGTAGCAGGTAATAGTTTGCTTTGTGTATAATTTTAGCTGTTTGCAAATTCACTATGTCGTGGAATTTCAGTATCTTTGATTCAATAAATAAAGGATTTGTATGTTCTCTATATCCAACATTATGTATTATTCTAACTGATCTTTTTTGTAACACCGTTAATGAATGAAGTGTACTTTTGTAGTTATTTCCCCATATATCTACACAGTAGCTCAGATATGGTAACACTAGTGAGCAGTAGAGAATATGAAGTGATTTTTGGTCTAGAACATGTTCTGCTTTATTCATTATTGACGTGTTTCTTGCTACTTTATGTTGTATATTTTTTACGTGAGATTTCCAGTTCAATTCATCATCAATCATTATACCTAGAAATTTGGTTTCATTTACTCTTTCAATTTCTTTTCCGTCTATTTGTATTTTTGTTTGACTTTCTCTTCTACTGTTACCAAATAGCATTATTTTAGTTTTACTGAGATTCAACGATAGTCTGTTTTTGTCAAACCATCTTTTTAATTTGCTAATTTCTTCTGTTATTATTTGTATTAACTTCTGTGTGTTCTCTCCTGAACAAAACGCTGTTGTATCATCCGCAAATAGTACTAACTTTAAATCTTTTGTAACTTTACAAATGTCATTTATATAGAGATTGAATAATTTAGGTCCTAGTATTGATCCCTGAGGTACACCACAGGATATATTTAGCGTTGTAGATGTGTGTTCGCCTAGCTTCACGTATTGTTTCCTGTTCGTTAGATAACTTCTTATCCAGTTTAAGACTAACCCTCTGATGCCATATCGTTCTAGTTTTTTGATTAAAATATTGTGATTAATAGTGTCAAATGCTTTAGTTGGATCCATGAACACTGCTGCTGCACATTTTTTTTACTGTCTATTGCATTGGTAATTTCTTCTGTAATTTCAATTAAAGCCAATGAAGTTGAAACATTAGCTCTGTATCCATATTGGTTCTCTTCGAGTATTCTATTTTTATTTATAAAACTCTCTAATCTGTTATTGAACAGTTTTTCAATGATTTTAGAAAATTGTGGAAGTAAAGAAACAGGTCTATAATTTGTAAATTGATGTTTGTCTCCAGTCTTATAAATTGGTGCAACTTTAGCTATTTTCATTTTGTTTGGAAAAGTACCTGTTTGAAATGATAGGTTACTCATATACATTAATGGTCCTGAGATCTCTTCTATAACCTTTTTTATCGTTTCCATATCAATTCCGTTACAATCAGTTGAAGTCTTAGATTTACATTTTTTCACGATTGTAACTATTTCCTCCTGTGTCACATTACTGAGGAACATGGAGTTGGGATTTCGCTCTATGGTATCATTATAGTCCTCGATTGAAACTGGGTCTGGAATCCTTTCTTCCAATTTTGGTCCAATATTTACAAAATAATTATTGAAGCTTTCAACTACATCCTTTATGTTGTCATTTTTAAAAAATTATTTCCGTCTAAGAAGTATTGGGGGTAGTCCCTCTTTGTGCCATTTTTGATAATGCTATTAAGGATACTTTGGCAAAGTAAAAATAAAAAAAAGTGAGCGTTCAGTTAAGGACACACACAATGTCTGTCCTCGTTCTGCCTGTCCCCATTTTCTTTCCTACAGCTTCTTGCCGGTGCAGCAAACAAAAACGACAAAGCCGAACCTATTTTGTCTTCAGCCAATGCCGCAGCACGATGGATGCAGACACCTTTTCGGGGCAGCTACTTAAAAGAAAAAAAAAAATCCAAAAGTGTCAAAACAGGTTTATTATCTTCCTCGAACCTAAGATCAAAACTTGAGCCGCGAGTGCTGATGCCAACGTGTGTGCGGATAATAAACAAGGTCTGACTTCACCCAAGAATGTGGTTCAAAGCTGCCAGTTGAAGGCCGTCACTTACATCCTGTATATATTAAAAATAAAAATAAAAAGTTTTTTATCTCTCACATTTGCATTTCCGCCCATGAAACAAAAACTGGCTTTGTGCTCGGTGTGGAGTGACAAGGTGACCAGGCACTTTGTGTGTTTTTTTTTTTTTGAGGGATACTGCAACACCGCTGAAATGTGAGCTGAGCACCTTTTTCCTCCTCATCCACTCTGTTCTTGTCGTTTCTGGAACTAGATTTCACAAAGGACCATCTGGGGTAACCACAGGTTTTGAGGGCTTCTCTCCAATGCCTATGCTCTTTCTCTTTGGCCTGTGGGCTGCTGGGAACATTATCAGCTCTGTGTTGTTGGTCCTGGTAATGCCCCGTTTGTGTTCCAGTGGGCGGTGTGAGTCAAAAAGTAGGTATTGATCGGTATGTGTGGGTGTTTCGGTAAACCTCGACATGGAGGCCCCGGTTTTCTCCGATGTGGACGTCACAGTCCAAAAAAAGGCAACTTACTGTCTTTGACATCCTCACGTGTGAACTTGATGTTTTTGTCCACACTGCAAAAACTGAAATCTAAGTACGATTTAATATCACAAATAAGGCTTATTTTCTGTCTGATAAGATAATTCTTCTCACTAAGCAGATTTTATGTGAGAGTGTTTTACTTGTTTTAAGGGTGTTGGTCCTAAATGATCTCAGTAAGATATTACAGCTTGTAGCTGAGATTTGATGACCTATATTGAGTAAAACATGCTTGAAACTAGAATATCAACTGTTGCAAAGCTGTATCATCAACAATCACAAGTATAAAACTACTTTTTTAAAGTAATAATTTCATTATTTCAAGCATGAAAAAAAAAATCATGACTTTGACACAATTGTGTCTCATAATTAAAACAGATGACAGCCAAATGGACTTTGCTGTTTTATTTTCAATGAAACAATAGAAAAGACGTACTTATATAGCAGTACAGTTGGCACAGTACAGTAAGCTGACAGTTAATATTTAAACATTTAACATGTGACATTTCTAACAATTTTGAACAGAAATAGTTCATGCACATTTAGATAAATTCTTTAAAATTACAATTCAAAAATTTTGGGCCGGGGGCCGGGCTGTGTATATGCGCACTAATTGACTGAAAGAGCATGCACTTGGCGCGATGATGTCATGTTATCGATGGAAAAATGCGTTTTTAGACAATATGAGATGCCTGAGCGGCTAAAAGACCCCGAGAGTAACAAGCGGTTGCCTTGTTGCCTTTCCATTAAGAAAAATAAACTCGTTTTTAGTATAAGTTTGCTGGTTTCAAGAAATGTAATGCCGAGTGCATATCATTATGTTGAGATAATGGCACTAGCATTTACTTAATATAATAATATTTTTCAACATATTGAGCAAAAAGGTATCTTTTTTTTTTCCTACCAAGAAAAGTGCACTTGTTATTAGTGAGAATATACTTATTTTAAGGTATTTTTGGGTTCATTGAAGTTAGCTAATTTTACTTGTTTTAGAAAGTCTTGACAAGCCAAATTTTCTTGTTCTATTGGCAGATAATTTTGCTTAGTTCAAGTAAAATACCCCTAATTTTTGTATTTTTTTTTTCTTGTTTTTGAACACTGACTTTTTGCAGTGCACTGAGTTAATGTGCTCGGTGAAGGCTTGCACGTCTTGGTTTCTGACTTCACATATCTGTACCAATGACTTGGTGCTGTTCCATTAAACAAGGTCAAAGCCCTCTTTTCCATGTCCTCCATGTAAAGGTTTGCTACTATCGGGGATACCATGTTTTTGTCGGTAAAACTGTTATGATCCGTTGCCCGGATCATGTTCTGTTTGTTTTGGACTCCTTCAGTTCCTGTTTTGTGCACCCTTGAGTTTGTTTCCTGTTACCATGGGTGCCGATTGGTTGCAGCTGCCTTTGATTAGTGTCTGGGATGCTCACCTGCTGCCAGACACTAATCAGAGTGCTATTTAGTCCCGTTTCTTTCCACACTCAGTCTGGCTTCCTAGTTTGCTACTCGCAACAGGTAACGACCGTTAGTTTTTTGATTCCTCTTGATATGCTAGTTTCCACGCTAAGCTCTATAGTTTTTTTAATTCCTGTCTTATATACTAGCTTCCACGCTGGACTCAACTTGGCTCTGTCTTCCAGTGCTATGTGCACACTTTGTTTTTTTCCTGCCAGATTTATTGTTATAATAAATCATTTTCCTACCTACACGCTGTGTCCGAAGTCCGTCTGCATCTCAGGAAAAACGACCCCCGCATCACAATGCGCCCAGAACGTTACAAAAACGTTCCCATGAATTGAAAGTACGTGGTGTTCAAGCAAAGTTCCAGAAAAATGCAAATCTGTTCTGGGTTTAAGGTGGATCTATCCTGTAAGATGTGATCATCTAGTAGACGTTGCCTCACCGTTGTCTCTACTGCATCCTGGGTTGGAATACAGGTGAACAGGGAGGTGATGTCGAATGAAACTATTGTTTCATTTTTGTCCAGTTTTAGATCTCTGATCTTTGCTGCAAAGTCAATCGAGTTTTGAACATGATGTGTAGTTTTGCTAAGATGTTGGCCACTTACTTAGCAATATTGTATGCCACAGAGTTGATGCTGCTGACAATGAGTCTGAGGAGAGCCCCATCTTTGTGTATTTTAGGAAAGTCATAAATGCCAGGAATGGTTTCTTGTGAGTATAAGTGATAATACAATGCCCGGTTGATGGCTTCTGAACTCTACAAAAGTCAGAAGCCATCAACCGGCAAAAGTCAGAAGTCCTACAACACTGTCCTTTCAACCATTTCAACCATTCCTAAAATAATCTGCAATTTAGCCTCCAACAAATAACAGGAGTTAGAAACAGTCTGGTCACAGAAGATGACCAGAATGCTATTTGTTTACAACTAAATGGAATGCTTACGTGGGGGATTCCGACTATTTTAGACTGGTAGTAGTCGATCCACAGCGATCATTCTGACACACAATACCTCAATGCTAACGATGGGAAATTAGTAGGGGTGTGGGAAAAAATAAATTCGAATTCGAATCGCAATTTTCACGTTGTACGATTCAGAATCGATTCTCTTTTTTTTTTTAATCGATTTTTTTTGTTTTGTTTAAAAAATTTTTTTTTTTAATTTTTAGTAGTCGATCCACAAAATTTTTGATTTTTTTTTTTTTTTAAATTAATCATTCCAACAAAACAATACACAGCAATACCATAACAATGCAATCCAATTCCAAAACCAAAACCGACCCAGCAACACTCAGAACTGCAATAAACAGAGCAATTGAGAGGAGACACAAACACGACACAGAACAAACCAAAAGTATTGAAACAAAAATGAATATTATCAACAACAGTATCAATATTAGCTTCAATTTCAACATAGTAGTGATTAAAAATCCTTCATTGACATTATCATTAGACATTTATAAAAAAAAAAAAAAAGAACAATAGTGTCACAGTGGCTTACACTTGCATCGCATCTCATAAGCTTGACAACACACTGTGTCCAATATTTTCACAAAGATAAAATAAGTCATATTTTTGGTTCATTTAATAGTTAAAACAAATTTACATTATTGCAATCAGTTGATAAAACATTGTCCTTTACAATTATAAACGCTTTTTACAAAAATCTACTACTCTGCTTGCATGTCAGCAGACTGGGGTAGATCCTGCTGAAATCCTATGTATTGAATGAACAGAGAATCCTTTTGAATCGGGAAAATATCATTTGTGAATCGAGAATCGCGTTGAATCGAAAAAAATCGATTTTGAATCGAATCGTGACCCCAAGAATCGATTTTGAATCGAATCGTGACCCCAAGAATCGATATTGAATCGAATCCAAAGATTCGCAGCCCTAGATTGGTTGGTTTTGACAGTTAGGATTGTTGGTTTGCATCAAAACAGTTGTTTTTCTCACTACGATAGGGAAAAACCATCCTTGCCCGGGCCCACCCTCCTGGTTTTTGGAGTATAAATATTTGCGGTTTTGGCATAAGCTGCTAGACTAGATCGGACCAATCTAAATCTATGAGCACAAACTGATGAAGCGTATTCGGATGAGAGGCGGAACGTCTTCTAAGACAAACCAAACAGCCCAGTTGTGATCGACTGAATGCCCTGAGATTACTTCCTTTCCCAGGATTTTATCGTCACTATTGTTACAAGCTTCCAAACAAAACACTAGTGGCACTGTGAAAACAACAAAGATGGTACACTGTCGTAAAAGTCAGTAGATTGTACGGTAATAAAACTGTCAGGTCAGTCACCAGGCTTTTTACTGAAACAGTTTATTTTTACGGTTAAATTCTAGCAACTGACAGGTCAGTTTCTTTTTCACAATAAAAACTACTGCCTTTTTTACAGGTAGCTTTGGTGCTGTTTTTAGGGGGGATTTGTCCATCCGAAATAGCTCGAAAGCAGTGGTTCTTAACCTTGTTGGAGGTACCGAACCCCACCAGTTTCATATGCGCATTCACCGAACCCTTCTTTAGTGAAAAATAAAATGTTTTTTTTTTCAAATTCAAGACAAAGTTATATGTTTTTGGTAACACTTTAGTATGGGGAACATATTCTAAGTAACAAAGAGTTAATTTAGAGTTATTTGGACACTAGGGGAACATATTCTAAGTAATAAAGACTTAATTTACAGTTATTTGGTAAGGGTTAGGGTCAGGGTTAGAGGGTTAGGGTTATAATAAGGTCATGCCGAATAAGGCATTAATAAGTACTTAATAATGACTAGTTAAGAGCCAATATATTACTAATTTGCATGTTAATAAGCAACTAATTAATGGTGAATATGTTCCCCATACTAAAGTTTTACCATGTTTTTTTTACTGGTGCACAAAATGAACCGTGCATGAACATCACCTTGTTCAAACAACAAAACCAACACAGTGCATAAACTCACAACAAATTACACACCTGCAAATCAGTCTGACTTCTGCTGTTGCCGTATCCGTAATACGCCGATAGGGAGGAGTTTGTATTTACACGATGAGTCGGGTGTGTCTTGACCTCAGCCGAACCCCTGAGGCCGACTCACAGAACCCCTAGGGTTCGTTTGAACCCAGGTTAAGAACCACTGCTCTAAAGTAAAAGTGCTGTATTAATATAATTCACTTCACCTTACATATATAAAAAATAGGTTAACAGTTTTAAGTAAAAAAAAAGTAATGTATACAAGTAAAAGATTATATTATCTCCGATATAAAAGAGCACTCGAGTAAAGTAAAGTAAAGTACCCACGATTGTCACACACACACTAGGTGTGGCGAAATTATTCTCTGCATTTGACCCATCACCCTTGATCACCCCCTGGGGGGTGAGGGGAGCAGTGAGCAGCACTGATTTAACCCCCAATTCCAACCCTTGATGCTGAGTGTCAAGCAGGGAGGTAATGGGTCCCGTTTTTGTAGGCTTTGGTATGACTCAACCGCGGTTTGAACTCACAACCTACCGATCTCAGGGCGGACACTCTAACCACTAGGCCACTGAGCAGGTTAGCAGAGTAGCGCTACATGGTTAGCTAAATAGCAGTCCAATGCGCCTTTACCTGTGCAAAGACGGACAGCCATTTAACATCTAAATGTCCTCCAATAAGCACACAAAGTTGGTCGTTTCTCATATTTTAGTTATTCACAAAAAGGTAATCATACTAGGAGCTAGCAGCTACACAACAGCTAAGTACACAATGGCACACAAGCTAACAAAAACATTTGTCAATATAAACAGTATGAAAAAGTTATAGTTGCATATTATTTACACGTACAGGCTGAAGGCAGAAGCGTATTAGAAAGTATATTGTCATGATCCGTTGCCCGGATCCCGTTTTGTTTTAGTTGGACTCCCTTAGTTCTGTTTTCAGCACCCCTGTGTTTGTGTTTTAGTTGCCATGGGGGCTGATTATTTTCACCTGCCTCTGATTAGTGTTCGGGACGCTCAAATGCTCCCGGGCACTAATCAGAGAGCTATTCATTCCTGCTTTTCGCCACACTCAGGCTGGCTGTCGGGTTTGCGCTATGCAACAAGTTACGTGTCTTTTCCGTTTGATTCCTGAGCTAAGCTTTTGCCATCTGTTTGCTTGTTCTCCATGCTAAGCTTTTCCATGCTAAGGTTTACCCGTGCAATCGGCACGCTTTTCTGTATTTTGCCTGATTTATGAAGAATAAATCATTGTCTTACCTGCGCCCTGCCTCCGGGGTTCCCTCTGCATCCTGGGAAAACGATCCACGCGTTAACATGCGACCTCGCCGTGACCTATATAGTAACACACATGTCCGCATTATTCTTACCGCATCAAGAGCTTGATGTAATGAGTTATCGTTACCACTAGATGTCGCTAGACGACAAATTATCACTCCAATTTGAATTCCAAACAGCATAAGTCCATCCCAGACCGTTAACAATAAATAGGTTAGTGTTTGTCATTCCTACTGTTGTTTCTCTGTTTGACTAATTTCACTTGATCAAACCTTTTCTAACATGCTACACTACTAAATAAGACAAGTATGTATGAAGTGCTGGCTGTCCAGAGTCGGGACCCGGGGTGGACCGCTCGCCTGTGCATCGGTTGGGGACGTCTCTGCACTGCCGACCCGTCTCCGCTCGGGATGGTCTCCTGCTGGCCCCACTATGGACTGTACTCTCACTATTAAGTTAGATCCACTATGGACTGGACTCTTACTATTATGTTAGCTCCACTATGGACTGGACTCTCACTATTATGTTAGATCCACTATGAACTGGACTCTCACTATTATGTTAGATCCACTATGGACTGGACTCTCACTATTGTTAGATCCACTATGGACTGGACTCTCACTATTACGTTAGATCCACTATGGACTGGACTTTCACTATTATGTTAGATCCACTATGGACTGGACTTTCACTATTATGTTAGATCCACTATGGACTGGACTCTCACTATTATGTTAGATCCACTATGGACTGGACTCTCACTATTATGTTAGATCCACTATGGATTGGACTCTCACTATTATGTTAGATCCACTATGGACTGGACTTTCACTATTATGTTAGATCCACTATGGACTGGACTCTCACTATTATGTTAGATGCACTATGGACTGGACTCTCACTAATATGTTAGCTCCACTATGGACTGGACTCTCACTATTATGTTAGATCCACTATGGACTGGACTCTCACAATATTATGTTAGATCCACTATGGACTGGACTCTCACTATTATGTTTGATTCACTATGGACTGGACTCTCACTAATATGTTAGATCCACTATGGACTGGACTTTCACTATTATGTTATATCCACTATGGACTGGACTCTCACTATTATGTTAGATCCACTATGGACTGGACTCTCACACTATTATGTTAAATCCACTATGGACTGGACTCTCACTATTATGTTAGATCCACTATGGACTGGACTCTCACAATATTATGTTAGATCCACTATGGACTGGACTCTCACTATTATGTTTGATTCACTATGGACTGGACTCTCACTATTATGTTAGATCCACTATGGACTGGACTCTTACTATTATGTTAGCTCCACTATGGACTGGACTCTCACAATATTATGTTAGATCCACTATGGACTGGACTCTCACTATTATGTTTGATTCACTATGGACTGGACTCTCACTATTATGTTAGCTCCACTATGGACTGGACTCTCACTATTATGTTAGATCCACTATGGACTGGACTCTCACAATATTATGTTAGATCCACTATGGACTGGACTCTCACTATTATGTTTGATTCACTATGGACTGGACTCTCACTAATATGTTAGATCCACTATGGACTGGACTTTCACTATTATGTTATATCCACTATGGACTGGACTCTCACTATTATGTTAGATCCACTATGGACTGGACTCTCACACTATTATGTTAAATCCACTATGGACTGGACTCTCACTATTATGTTAGATCCACTATGGACTGGACTCTTACTATTATGTTAGCTCCACTATGGACTGGACTCTCACAATATTATGTTAGATCCACTATGGACTGGACTCTCACTATTATGTTTGATTCACTATGGACTGGACTCTCACTATTATGTTAGATCCACTATGGACTGGACTCTCACTATTATGTTAGATCCACTATGGACTGGACTCTCACTATTATGTTAGATCCACTATGGACTGGACTCTCACTATTATGTTAGCTCCACTATGGACTGGACTCTCACTATTATGTTTGATCCACTATGGACTGGACTCTCACTATTATGTTAGTTCCACTATGGACTGGACTCTCACTATTATGTTAGCTCCACTATGGACTGGACTCTCACTATTATGTTAGATCCACTATGGACTGGACTCTCACAATATTATGTTAGATCCACTATGGACTGGACTCTCACTATTATGTTAGATCCACTATGGACAGGACTTTCACTATTATGTTATATCCACTATGGACTGGACTCTCACTATTATGTTAGATCCACTATGGACTGGACTCTCACACTATTATGTTAAATCCACTATGGACTGGACTCTCACTATTATGTTAGATCCACTATGGACTGGACTCTCACAATATTATGTTAGATCCACTATGGACTGGACTCTCACTATTATGTTAGATCCACTATGGACTGGACTCTCACTATTATGTTAGATCCACTATGGACTGGACTCTCACTATTATGTTAGATCCACTATGGACTGGACTTTCACTATTATGTTAGATCCACTATGGACTGGACTCTCACTATTATGTTAGATCCTCTATGGATTGGACTCTCACTATTATGTTAGATCCACTATGGACTGGACTCTCACTATTATGTTGGATCCACTATGGACTGGACTCTCACTATTATGTTGGATCCACTATGGACTGGACTCTCACAATATTATGTTAGATCCACTATGGACTGGACTCTCACTATTATGTTAGATCCACTATGGACTGGACTTTCACTATTATGTTAGATCCACTATGGACTGGACTCTCACTATTATGTTAGATCCACTATGGACTGGACTCTCACTATTATGTTAGATCCACTATGGACTGGACTCTCACTATTATGTTAGCTCCACTATGGACTGGACTCTCACTATTATGTTAGATCCTCTATGGACTGGACTCTCACTATTATGTTTGATCCACTATGGACTGGACTCTCACTATTATGTTAGATCCACTATGGACTGGACTCTCACAATTATGTTAGATCCACAATGGACTGGACTCTCACTATTATGTTAGATCCACTATGGACTGGACTCTCACTATTATGTTAGCTCCACTATGGACTGGACACTCACTATTATGTTAGATCCACTATGGACTGGACTCTCACTATTA
Source organism: Entelurus aequoreus (assembly GCF_033978785.1). Classification (NCBI taxonomy): domain Eukaryota; kingdom Metazoa; phylum Chordata; class Actinopteri; order Syngnathiformes; family Syngnathidae; genus Entelurus; species Entelurus aequoreus. The sequence continues at coordinate 16,746,748 of NC_084748.1, forward strand.
TGTTTGATCCACTATGGACTGGACTCTCACTATTATGTTAGATCCACTATGGACTGGACTCTCACTATTATGTTAGCTCCACTATGGACTGGACTCTCACTATTATGTTAGATCCACTATGGACTGGACTCTCACAATATTATGTTAGATCCACTATGGACTGGACTCTCACTATTATGTTTGATTCACTATGGACTGGACTCTCACTAATATGTTAGATCCACTATGGACTGGACTTTCACTATTATGTTTTATACACTATGGACTGGACTCTCACTATTATGTTAGATCCACTATGGACTGGACTCTCACTATTTGGTTAGATCCACTATGGACTGGACTCTCACTATTATGTTAGATCCACTATGGACTGGACTCTCACAATATTATGTTAGATCCACTATGGACTGGACTCTCACTATTATGTTAGCTCCACTATGGACTGGACTCTCACAATATTATGTTAGATCCACTATGGACTGGACTCTCACTATTATGTTTGATTCACTATGGACTGGACTCTCACTATTATGTTAGATCCACTATGGACTGGACTCTCACTATTATGTTAGATCCACTATGGACTGGACTTTCACTATTATGTTAGATCCACTATGGACTGGACTCTCACAATATTATGTTAGATCCACTATGGACTGGACTCTCACTATTATGTTGGATCCACTATGGACTGGACTCTCACTATTAAGTTAGATCCACTATGGACTGGACTCTCACTATTATGTTAGATCCACTATGGACTGGACTCTCACTATTACGTTAGATCCACTATGGACTGGACTCTCACTATTACGTTAGATCCACTATGGACTGCACTCTCACTATTATGTTAGATCCACTATGGACTGGACTCTCACCATTATGTTAGATCCACTATGGACTGGACTCTCACTATTTGGTTAGATCCACTATGGACTGGACTCTCACTATTATGTTAGATCCACTATGGACTGGACTCTCACAATATTATGTTAGATCCACTATGGACTGGACTCTCACTATTATGTTTGATCCACTATGGACTGGACTCTCACTATTATGTTTAATCCACTATGGACTGGACTCTCACTATTATGTTAGATCCACTATGGACTGCACTCTCACTATTATGTTAGATCCACTATGGACTGCACTCTCACTATTATGTTAGATCCACTATGGACTGGACTCTCACAATATTATGTTAGATCCACTATGGACTGGACTCTCACTATTTGGTTAGATCCACTATGGACTGGACTCTCACTATTATGTTAGATCCACTATGGACTGGACTCTCACAATATTATGTTAGATCCACTATGGACTGCACTCTCACTATTATGTTAGATCCATTATGGACTGGACTCTCACAATATTATGTTAGATCCACTATGGACTGGACTCTCACTATTTGGTTAGATCCACTATGGACTGGACTCTCACTATTATGTTAGATCCACTATGGACTGGACTCTCACAATATTATGTTAGATCCACTATGGACTGGACTCTCACTATTATGTTGGATCCACTATGGACTGGACTCTCACTATTAAGTTAGATCCACTATGGACTGGACTCTCACAATATTATGTTAGATCCACTATGGACTGGACTCTCACTATTATGTTGGATCCACTATGGACTGGACTCTCACTATTATGTTAGATCCACTATGGACTGGACTCTCACTATTACGTTAGATCCACTATGGACTGGACTTTCACAATATTATGCTAGATCCACTCGACGTCCATTGCACCGGTCGCCCTAGAGGGGGGGAGTCGCTCTCCAAGGTTTCTCATTGTCATCCCACTGGGTTGAGTTTTTCCTTGCCCTGATGTGGGATCTGAACCGAGGATATCGTTGTGGCTTCTGCAGCCCTTTGAGACACTTGTGATTTAGGGCTTTATAAATAAACATTGATTGATTGATTGATTGATTGAAGCTTCCTGCTGATATTGGATCAGGTCAATGTTGGTATCGGCCAATACTGAAGGCTCCACTATCGAATTGGTCGTGAAAAGGTTGTATCGGGACACTCCTACGCAATGTGTCGCCCCTTTTCCAAAGCGTTTCTATCAGATCTTTCCCACGTGGATTAGCGTAGCAAAAAGCCATCAGTGGCTTTAAAAGTCTGTAGTTATTAACCCCCCCCCCCCAAAAAAAGAGGCTTTTGAATGAGGTGTAACCCGAGTGTGCGGCATCACGCCGTCCCCTGACACCTTCCCTCTGAATGGCGCCAATGCCTCTGGGAGGCGTGACGTCAGAGGAGAGCCAGAGGTATGGTCTCCCTCATTGATGCCGGGAAAGACCGAACCAGGCGCGCACAAGTGGGTCAGAATTATAATACCGTCGGCCCAGCGGACTCGCCTGCTCGTCATTAGCCATGCAGGCTCCGTACGCTGGCACACAAACACCACTTTTTCCTCCTTAATTCCAGCGCTCCAACGACTGCTGTGGGATTTAAAAAAACAACATTTAAATAAAAACATTTTAAAAATCAGTTAAAAGGCTTAATGAGGCGCCAGAAGAGGAGAGACTCCCAGGGAAAAAGAGGATCCCGTATGAACGGGAATGACGTAGCAAATGATGAAATGATTACCAGAAATGGTAAACGAACGCCGCGGGAAATAATCTGCCAGCGCAGACGACCTTTGCGCTAACTCGTCACGACGCTTCCCGGGTGCTAACTCGCGGGCAGAACCTTTTAAACATTTTTAAAGTTGGACGGCTTTGAAGTTGCACGACTCGGAATGAAAACAACACCTTAGAGCAGTGGTTCTTAACCTGGGTTCGATCAAACCCTAGCGGTTCGGTGAGTTGGCCTCAGGGGTTCGGCGGGAGTCAAAACACACCCGACTCATCGTGTAAATACAAACTTCTCCCTATCGGCGTATTACGGATACGGCAACAGCTGACTTGTTCGCAGGTGTGTAATTTGTTGTGAGTTTATGCACTGTGTTGGTTTTGTTGTTTGAACAAGGTGATGTCCATGCACGGTTCATTTTGTGCACCAGTAAAAAAAACATGGTAACACTTTAGTATGAGGAACATATTCACCATTAATTAGTTGTTTGTTAACATGCTAATTAGTAACATATTGGCTCTTAACTAGTCATTATTAAGTACTTATTAATGCCTTATTATAACCCTAACCCTATAACCCTGACCCTAACCAAATAACTCTAAATTAAGTCTTTATTACTTAGTTAGAATATGTTCCCCGGGTGTCCAAATAACTCTAAATTTAGTCTTTGTTACTTAGAATATGTTCCCCTAGTGTCCAAATGACTCTAAATTAAGTCTTTACTTAGAAAATGTTCCCCTAGTGTCCAAATAACTCTAAATTAAGTCTTTGTTATTTAGAATATATTCTCCTAGTGTCCAAATAACTCAAAATTATTGATTCATTACTTAGTTAGAATATGTTCCCCTAATGTCCAAATAACTCTAAATTAAGTCTTTGTTACTTAGAATATGTTCCCCTAGTGTCCAAATAACTCTAAATTAAGTATTTATTACTTAGTTAGAATATGTTCCCCTGGTGTCCAAATAACTCTAAATTAAGTCTTTGTTACTTAGAATATGTTCCCCCAGTGTCCAAATAACTCTAAATTAAGTCTTTTTTACTTAGTTAGAATATGTTACCCGAGTGTCCAAATAACTCTTAATTAAGTCTTTGTTACTTAGAATATGTTCCCTGAGTGTCCAAATAACTCTAAATTAAGTCTTTATTACTTAGAATATGTTCCCATAGTGTCCAAATAACTCAAAATTTAGTCTTTGTTACTTAGAATATGTTCTCCCAGTGTCCAAATAACTCAAAATTAAGTCTTTGTTACTTAGAATATATTCCCAGAGTGTCCAAATAACTCTAAATGTAGTCTTTTTTACTTAGCATATGTTCTCCCAGTGTCCAAATAACTCAAAATTAAGTCTTTGTTACTTAGAATATGTTCCCCTAGTGTCTAAATAACTCTAAATGAAGTCTTTGTTACTTAGAATATTTTACCCTAGTGTCCAAATAACTCTAAATGAAGTCTTTGTTACTTAGAATATGTTCCCCTAGTGTCCAAATAACTCTAAATTAAGTCTTTTGTTACTTAGAATATGTTCTCCTGGTATCCAAATAACTCTAAATTAAGTCTTTTGTTACTTAGAATATGTTCCCCTAGTGTCCAAATATCTCTAAATTAAGTCTTTTGTTACTTAGAATATATTCTAAGTAACAAAGACTTAATTTAGAGATATTTGGACACAAGGGGAACATATATGTTACCCAAGTGTCCAAATATCTCTAAATTAAGTCTTTGTTACTTAAAATATGTTCCCTGAGTGTCCAAATAACTCTAAATTAAGTCTTTATTACTTAGAATATGTTCTCCTAGTGTCCAATTAACTCAAAATTAAGTGTTTATTACTTAGTTAGAATATGTTCCCCTAGTGTCCAAATAACTCTAAATTAAAGTCTTTATTACTTAGAATATGTTCCCCTAGTGTCCAAATAACTGTAAATTAAGTCTTTGTTACTTAGAATATGTTCCCCTAGTGTCCAAATAACTCTAAATTAAGTCTTTATTACTTAGAATATGTTCCCGAGTGTCCAAATAACTCTAAATTAAGTCTTTGTTACTTAGAATATGTTCCCCTAATGTCCAAATAACTCTAAATTAAGTCTTTGTTACTTAGAAAATGTTCGCCTAGTTTCCAAATAACTCTAAATTAAGTATTTATTACTTAGTTATAATATGTTCCCCTAGTGTCCAAATAACTCTAAATTTAGTCTTTGTTACTTAGAATATGTTCCCCTAGTGTCCAAATAACTCTAAATTAAGTATTTTTTACTTAGAACATGTTCCCCTAGTGTCCAAATAACTCTAAATTAAGTCTTTGTTACTTAGAATATGTTCTCCTAGTGTCCAAATAACTCAAAATTATTTATTTATTACTTAGTTAGAATATGTTCCCCTAGTGTCCAAATAAATCTAAATTAAGTCTTTGTTACTAAGAATATGTTCCCCTAATGTCCAAATAACTCTAAATTAAGTCTTTGTTACTTAGAATATGTTCCCCTAGTGTCCAAATAACTCTAAATTAAGTATTTATTACTTAGTTAGAATGTTCCCCTCGTGTCCAAATAACTCTAAATTAAGTCTTTGTTACTTAGAATATGTTCCCCCAGTGTCCAAAACTCTAAATTAAGTCTTTATTACTTAGTTAGAATATGTTCCCCGAGTGTCCAAATAACTCTAAATTAAGTCTTTGTTACTTAGAATATGTTCCCTGAGTGTCCAAATAACTCTAAATTAAGTCTTTATTACTTAGAATATGTTCCCCTAGTGTCCAAATAACTCTAAATGTAGTCCTTGTTACTTAGAATATGTTCTCCCAGTGTCCAAATAACTCAAAATGAAGTCTTTGTTACTTAGAATATATTCCCCGAGTGTCCAAATAACTCTAAATTTAGTCTTTGTTACTTAGAATATGTTCTCCCAGTGTCCAAATAACTCAAAATTAAGTCTTTGTTACTTAGAATATGTTCCCCTAGTGTCCAAATAACTCTAAATTAAGTCTTTGTTACATAGAATATGTTACCCTATTGTCCAAATAACTCTAAATTAAGTCTTTGTTACTTAGAATATGTTCCCCTAGTGTCCAAATAACTCTAAATTAAGTCTTTTGTTACTTAGAATATGTTCCCCTAGTGTCCAAATATCTCTAAATTAAGACTTTTGTTACTTAGAATATATTCTAAGTAACAAAGACTTAATTTAGAGATATTTGGAAACAAGGGGAACATATATGTTACCCAAGTGTCCAAATATCTCTAAATTAAGTCTTTGTTACTTAAAATATGTTCCCTGAGTGTCCAAATAACTCTAAATTAAGTCTTTATTACTTAGTTAGAATATGTTCTCCTAGTGTCCAATTAACTCAAAATTAAGTCTTTATTACTTAGTTAGAATATGTGCCCCTAGTGTCCAAATAACTCTAAATTAAGTCTTTGTTACTTAGAATATGTTCCCAGAGTGTCCAAATAACTCTAAATTTAGTCTTTATTACTTAGAATATGTTCTCCTAGTGTCCAAATAACTCTAAATTATATCTTTGTTACTTAGAATATGTTCTCCTAGTGTCCAAATAACTCTAAATTTAGTCTTTATTACTTAGAATATGTTCTCCTAGTGTCCAAATAACTCTAAATGAAGTCTTTGTTACTTAGAATATGTTCTCCTAGTGTCTAATTAACTCAAAATTAAGTCTTTAATACTTAGTTAAAATATGTTCTCCTAGTGTCCAAATAACTCTAAATTAAGTCTTTGTTACTTAGAATATGTTTCCCGAGTGTCCAAATAACTCTAAATTAAAGTCTTTATTACTTACAATATGTTCCCCTAGTGTCCAAATAACTCTAAATTAAGTCTTTGTTACTTAGAATATGTTCCCCTAGTGTCCAAATAACTCTAAATTAAGTCTTTATTACTTAGAATATGTTCCCCGAGTGTCCAAATAACTCTAAATTAAGCTCAGTTGGTAGAGTGGCCGTGCCAGCAACTTGAGGGTTCCAGGTTCGATCCCCGCTTCCGCCATCCTGGTCACTGCCGTTGTGTCCTTGGGCAAGACACTTTACCCACCTGCTCCCAGTGCCACCCACACTGGTTTAAATGTAACTTAGATATTGGGTTTCACGATGTAAAGCGCTTTGAGTCACTAGAGAAAAAAACGCTATATAAATATAATTCACTTCACTTCACTTCACTTAGTTAGAATATGTTCCCCTAGTGTCCAAATAACTCTAAATTTAGTATTTATTACTTAGTTAGAATATGTTCCCCTAGTGTCCAAATAACTCTAAATTTAGTCTTTGTTACTTAGAATATGTTCCCCTAGTGTCCAAATAACTCTAAATTAAGTCTTTGTTACTTAGAATATGTTCCCCTAGTGTCCAAATAACTCTAAATTAAGTCTTTGTTACTTAGAATATGTTCTCCTAGTGTCCAAATAACTCAAAATTATTTATTTATTACTTAGTTAGAATATGTTCCCCTAGTGTCCAAATAACTCTAAATTAAGTCTTTGTTACTAAGAATATGTTCCCCTAATGTCCAAATAACTCTAAATTAAGTCTTTGTTACTTAGAATATGTTCCCCTAGTGTCCAAATAACTCTCAATTAAGTATTTATTACTTAGTTAGAATATGTTCCCCTAGTGTCCAAATAACTCTAAATTAAGTCTTTGTTACTTAGAATATGTTCCCCCAGTGTCCAAATAACTCTAAATTAAGTCTTTGTTACTTAGAATATGTTCCCCTAGTGTCCAAATAACTCTAAATTAAGTCTTTTGTTACTTAGAATATGTTCTCCTGGTGTCCAAATAACTCTAAATTAAGTCTTTGGTTACTTAGAATATGTTCCCCTAGTGTCCAAATATCTCTAAATTAAGTCTTTTGTTACTTAGAATATATTCTAAGTATTAAAGACTTAATTTAGAGATATTTGGACACAAGGGGAACATATATGTTACCCAAGTGTCCAAATATCTGTAAATTAAGTCTTTGTTACTTAGAATATGTTCCCTGAGTGTCCAAATAACTCTAAATTAAGTCTTTATTACTTAGTTAGAATATGTTCCCCGAGTGTCCAAATAACTCTAAATTAAGTCTTTGTTACTTAGAATATGTTCTCCTAGTGTCCAATTAACTCAAAATTAAGTCTTTATTACTTAGTTAGAATATGTTCCCCTAGTGTCCAAATAACTCTAAATTAAGTCTTTGTTACTTAGAATATGTTCCCAGAGTGTCCAAATAACTCTGAATTTAGTCTTTATTACTTAGAATATGTTCTCCTAGTGTCCAAATAACTCTAAATTAAGTCTTTGTTACTTAGAATATGTTCTCCTAGTGTCCAATTAACTCAAAATTAAGTCTTTATTACTTAGTTAGAATATGTTCCCCTAGTGTCCAAATAACTCTAAATTAAGTCTTTGTTACTTAGAATATGTTCCCCGAGTGTCCAAATAACTCTAAATTAAGTCTGTTACTTAGAATATGTTACCCTAGTGTCCAAATAACTCTAAATTAAGTATTTTGTTACTTAGAATATGTTCTCCTGGTGTCCAAATAACTCTAAATTAAGTCTTTTGTTACTTAGAATATGCTCCCCTAGTGTCCAAATATCTCTAAATTAAGTCTTTTGTTACTTAGAATACATTCTAAGTAACAAAGACTTAATTTAGAGATATTTGGACACAAGGGGAACATATATGTTACCCAAGTGTCCAAATATCTCTAAATTAAGTCTTTATTACTTAGTTAGAATATGTTCTCCGAGTGTCCAAATAACTCTAAATTAAGTCGTTGTTACTTAGAATATGTTCTCCTAGTGTCCAATTAACTCAAAATTAAGTCTTTATTACTTAGTTAGAATATGTTCCCCTAGTGTCCAAATAACTCTAAATTAAGTCTTTGTTACTTAGAATATGTTCCCAGAGTGTCCAAATAACTCTAAATTTAGTCTTTATTACTTAGAATATGTTCTCCTAGTGTCCAAATAACTCTAAATTAAGTCTTTGTTACTTAGAATATGTTCTCCTAGTGTCCAAATAACTCAAAATTATTTATTTATTACTTAGTTAGATTATGTTCCCCTAGTGTCCAAATAACTCTAAATTAAGTCTTTGTTACTAAGAATATGTTCCCCTAATGTCCAAATAACTCTAAATTAAGTCTTTGTTACTTAGAATATGTTCCCCTAGTGTCCAAATAACTCTAAATTAAGTATTTATTACTTAGTTAGAATATGTTCCCCTAGTGTCCAAATAACTCTAAATTAAGTATTTATTACTTAGTTAGAATATGTTCCCCTAGTGTCCAAATAACTCTAAATTAAGTCTTTGTTACTTAGAATATGTTCCCCCAGTGTCCAAATAACTCTAAATGAAGTCTTTGTTACTTAGAATATGTTCCCCTAGTGTCCAAATAACTCTAAATTAAGTCTTTTGTTACTTAGAATATGTTCTCCTGGTGTCCAAATAACTCTTAATTAAGTCTTTTGTTACTTAGAATATGTTCCCCTAGTGTCCAAATATCTCTAAATTAAGTCTTTTGTTACTTAGAATATATTCTAAGTAACAAAGACTTAATTTAGAGATATTTGGACACAAGGGGAACATATATGTTACCCAAGTGTCCAAATATCTCTAAATTAAGTCTTTGTTACTTAGAATATGTTCCCTGAGTGTCCAAATAACTCTAAATTAAGTCTTTATTACTTAGTTAGAATATGTTCCCAGAGTGTCCGAATAACTCTAAATTAAGTCTTTGTTACTTAGAATATGTTCTCCTAGTGTCCAATTAACTCAAAATTAAGTCTTTATTACTTAGTTAGAATATGTTCCCCTAGTGTCCAAATAACTCTAAATTAAGTCTTTGTTACTTAGAATATGTTCCCATAGTGTCCAAATAACTCTAAATTTAGTCTTTATTACTTAGAATATGTTCTCCTAGTGTCCAAATAACTCTAAATTAAGTCTTTGTTACTTACAATATGTTCTCATAGTGTCCAATTAACTCAAAATTAAGTCTTTATTACTTAGTTAGAATATGTTCCCCTAGTGTCCAAATAACTCTAAATTAAGTCTTTGTTACTTAGAATATGTTCCCAGAGTGTCCAAATAACTCTAAATTTAGTCTTTATTACTTAGAATATGTTCTCCTAGTGTCCAAATAACCCTAAATTAAGTCTTTGTTACTTAGAATATGTTGTCCTAGTGTCCAAATAACTCTAAATTAAGTCTTTGTTACTTAGTATATGTTCCCTGAGTGTCCAAATAACTCTAAATTAAGTCTTTGTTACTTAGAATATGTTCTCCTAGTGTCCAAATAACTCTAAATTAAGTCTTTGTTACTTAGAATATGTTCCCAGAGTGTCCAAATAACTCTAAATGTAGTCTTTATTACTTAGAATATGTTCTCCTAGTGTCCAAATAACTCTAAATTAAGTCTTTGTTACTTAGAATATGTTGTCCTAGTGTCCAAATAACTCTAAATTAAGTCTTTGTTACTTAGTATATGTTCCCCGAATGTCCAAATAACTCTAAAGTAAGTCTTTGTTACTTAGAATATGTTCTCCTAGTGTCCAAATAACTCTAAATTATGTCTTTGTTACTTAGAATATGTTTTCCTAGTTTCCAAATAACTCTAAATTTAGTCTTTATTACTTAGAATATGTTCTCCTAGTGTCCAAATAACTCTAAATGAAGTCTTTGTTACTTAGAATATGTTCTGCTAGTGTCTAATTAACTCAAAATTAAGTCTTTAATACTTAGTTAAAATATGTTCTCCTAGTGTCCAAATAACTCTAAATTAAGTCTTTGTTACTTAGAATATGTTGTCCTAGTGTCCAAATAACTCTAAATTAAGTCTTTGTTACTTAGTATATGTTCCCCGAATGTCCAAATAACTCTAAAGTAAGTCTTTGTTACTTAGAATATGTTCTCCTAGTGTCCAAATAACTCTAAATTATGTCTTTGTTACTTAGAATATGTTTTCCTAGTTTCCAAATAACTCTAAATGTAGTCTTTATTACTTAGAATATGTTCTCCTAGTGTCCAAATAACTCTAAATGAAGTCTTTGTTACTTAGAATATGTTCTCCTAGTGTCTAATTAACTCAAAATTAAGTCTTTAATACTTAGTTAAAATATGTTCTCCTAGTGTCCAAATAACTCTAAATTAAGTTTTTGTTACTTAGAATATGTTCCCCTAGTGTCCAAATAACTCTAAATTAAGTCTTTATTACTTAGAATATGTTCCCCGATTGTCCAAATAACTCTAAATTAAGTCGTTGTTACTTAGAATATGTTCCCCTAGTGTCCAAATAACTCTAAATTAAGTTTTTATTACTTAGAATATGTTCCCCGAGGGTCCAAATAACTCTAAATTAAGTGTTTGTTACTTAGAATATGTTCCCCAAATGTCCAAATAACTCTAAATTAAGTCTTTGTTACTTAGAATATGTTCCCCTAGTGTCCAAATATCTCTAAATTAAGTCTTTGTTACTGAGAATATGTTCCCCTAATGTCCAAATAACTCTAAATTAAGTCTTTGTTACTTAGAATATGTTCCCCTAGTGTCCAAATAACTCTAAATTAAGTCTTTGTTACTTAGAATATGTTCTCCTAGTGTCCAATTAACTCAAAATTAAGTCTTTAATACTTAGTTAGAATATGTTCCCCTAGTGTCCAAATAACTCTAAATTAAGTCTTTGTTACTTAGAATATGTTCCCCCAGTGTCCAAATAACTCTAAATGAAGTCTATGTTACTTAGAATATGTTCCCCTAGTGTCCAAATAACTCTAAATTAAGTCTTTTGTTACTTAGAATATGTTCTCCTGGTGTCCAAATAACTCTAAATTAAGTCTTTTGTTACTTAGAATATGTTCCCCTAGTGTCCAAATATCTGTAAATTAAGTCTTTTGTTACTTAGAATATATTCTAAGTAACAAAGACTTAATTTAGAGATATTTGGACACAAGGGGAACATATATGTTACCCAAGTGTCCAAATATCTCTAAATTAAGTCTTTGTTACTTAGAATATGTTCCCTTAGTGTCCAAATAACTCTAAATTAAGTCTTTATTACTTAGTTAGAATATGTTCCCCGAGTGTCCAAATAACTCTAAATTAAGTCTTTGTTACTTAGAATATGTTCTCCTAGTGTCCAATTAACTCAAAATTAAGTCTTTAATACTTAATTAGAATATGTTCCCCTAGTGTCCAAATAACTCTAAATTAAGTCTTTGTTACTTAAAATATGTTCCCAGAGTGTCCAAATAACTCTAAATTTAGTCTTTATTACTTAGAATATGTTCTCCTAGTGTCCAAATAACTCTAAATTAAGTCTTTGTTACTTAGAATATGTTCTCCTAGTGTCCATATAACTCTAAATTAAGTATTTGTTACTTAGTATATGTTCCCCGAGTGTCCAAATAACTCTAAATTAAGTCTTTGTTACTTAGAATATGTTCTCCTAGTGTCCAAATAACTCTAAATTATGTCTTTGTTACTTAGAATATGTTTTCCTAGTGTCCAAATAACTCTAAATTTAGTCTTTGTTACTTAGAATATGTTGTCCTAGTGTCCAAATAACTCTAAATTATGTCTTTGTTACTTAGAATATGTTTTCATAGTGTCCAAATAACTCTAAATTTAGTCTTTTTTACTTAGAATATGTTCTCCTAGTGACCAAATAACTCTAAATTAAGTCTTTGTTACTTAGTATATGTTCCCCGAGTGTCCAAATAACTCTAAATTAAGTCTTTGTTACTTAGAATATGTTCTCCTAGTGTCCAAATAACTCTAAATTATGTCTTTGTTACTTAGAATATGTTTTCCTAGTGTCCAAATAACTCTAAATTTAGTCTTTATTACTTAAAATATGTTCTCCTAGTGTCTAATTAACTCAAAATTAAGTCTTTAATACTTAGTTAAAATATGTTCTCCTAGTGTCCAAATAACTCTAAATAAAGTCTTTGTTACTTAGAATATGTTCTCCTAGTGTCCAAATAACTCTAAATAAAGTCTTTGTTACTTAGAATATGTTCCCCTAGTGTCCAAATAACTCTAAATTAAGTATTTATTACTTAGTTAGAATATGTTCCCCTAGTGTCCAAATTACTCTAAATTAAGTCTTTATTACTCAGTTAGAATATGTTCCCCTAGTGTCCAAATAACTCTAAATTTAGTCTTTTTTACTTAGAATATGTTTCCCGAGTGTCCAAATAACTCTAAATTAAGTCTTTATTACTTAGTTAGAATATGTTCCCCTAGTGTCCAAATAACTCTAAATTAAGTACGTATTACTTATTTAGAATATGTTCCCCTAGTGTCCAAATAACTCTAAATGTAGTCTTTGTTACTTAGAATATGTTCCCCGAGTGTCCAAATAACTCTAAATTAAGTCTTTGTTACTTAGAATATGTTCCTCATACTAAAGTGTTACCAAAAACACATAACTTATAACATTTTATTTTTCACTAAAGAAGGGTTCTGTGAATGCGCATACGGAACTGGTGGGGTTCGGTACCTCCAACAAGGTTGAGAACCACTGCCTTAGAGGGCAAAGAGGCCTGCAACGTTTTTTTTTTTTTAGCTACCTTCAAATAATTTTTACTCTTTTGCTTTTTCTTCGGCTTCTGTCAAAAAGTTATTCCAAACACAAGAGTCTGCTCAACAAGACTTAGTATATTTGTTTACTAGGGCTAATGGTGTTAGTTTATGTGGAACACGCATGCAATTACAATACGTCACATATTTCTTAGAATTGAAGAATCTGGGTGGACTCTTCCCTTCTAAGGGGAGTCCCCTAATAATCATGGCCATAGACTCCATCCATCCATCCATTTTCTACCACTTATCCCTTTCGGGGTCCCGGGGGGGTGCTGGAGCTTATCTCAGCTGCAATCGGGCGGAAGGTGGGGTACACCCTGGACAAGTCACCACCTCATCACAGGGCCAACACATAAACAGACAACATTCACACACTAGGGCCAATTTAGTGTTGCCAATCAACCTATCCCCAGGTGCATGTCTTTGGAGGTGGGAGGAAGCCGGAGTACCCGGAGGGAAGCCACGCAGTCACGGGGAGAACATGCAAACTCCACACAGAAAGATCCCGAGCGCAGGATCGAACCCAGGGCCTTCGTATTGTGAGGCAGACGCACTAACCCCTCTTCCATCCGTTCTGCCCCGGCCATAGACTCGTTTAGTTAAATAAAGGAGAGCTCAATAGCAAGGCTCATGATTAAATAAATAAAACATCCAAATAAATGGAATGTAGACTTGTAAAGTTCAGTAAAGTGTCACCGTGTGTAAATAAAGACGTGTAGATGAGGTCTCCATTGGGTTATTTACGTGCTCAATTATGACCTTGAAATTTGTACATTGCCTTTTACTGTCGTATTTACTATTTGTTTTGTGTGGTCACAAATTCACTTTTGAACAACCTCGCTCCAATTATTGCCCACTTCCAATCTATTTCCTCTTTGCGCTTTAACCAAATCAATAAACGGCCCGCTATAATTAAAAAGATTCTCAGTAATACATTTTGTGGACTTCTTTGGGTCTTTCTTTGTCCTTTAGCAGAAATAAAATACATTTTGTGGACTTCTTTGGGTCTCTTTTTGTCAATTAGCAGAAATAAAATACATTTTGTGGACTTCTTTGGGTCTCTTTTTGTCAATTAGCACAAATAAAATACATTTTGTTGACTTCTTTGGGTCTTTTTATGTCAATTACCACAAATAAAATAACATTTGTTTACTTTTTCAAATCTTTTTTTTGTCCTTTAGCGCAAATAAAATACATTGTTGACTTCTTCTGGTCTTTTTTGTCATTTAGCACAAATAAAACACACTTTGTTGACTTTTTTGGGTCTCTTTTTGTCCTTTAGCAGAAATATAATACATTTTGTAGACTTTTTTGGTAATTTTTTGTCAGTTAGCACAAATAAAATACATGTTGACTTTTTTGGTCATTTTTTGTCATTTAGCACCAATAAATAAAATGTTGACTTTTTTGGTCTTTTTTTGTCATTTAGCACAAATACAAAAGATTTTGTTGACTCTTCTTTAATTAAATATATTTTTTTTGACTTCTTTTGGTCTTTTTTGTAATTTCGTACAAATGAAATACATTTTGTTGACTTTAACCAAATCCATAAAAGGCCCGCTGTAATTAAAAGGATTCTCAGTAATACATTTTGTGGACTACTTTTGGTCTTTTTTTGTCATTTAGCAGAAATAAAATACATTTTGTGCACTTTTTTTGGCCTTCTTTTGTTATTTAGCGCAAATAAAATACATTTTGTTTACATTTTTTTGGTCTCTTTCTGTCCTTTAGCAAAAAGACAATACATTTTGGTGACTCCTTTTGTTCTTTTTTTGTCCTTTAGCACAAATAAAATAAAATGTTTTTACTTGTTTAGTCTTTTTTGTCATTTAGCACAAATAAACAAGCAGTGCACGGTCAACACCATGTATGGTGTATGGTGAATGGTGTTCTGCTGACCTGGACTGCGGATGTTGTGGATCGGTGGAGGGAATACTTCGAATACCTCCTCAATCCCACCAACATGTCTTCCTGTAAGGAAGCAGTGCATTCGGACTCTGTGGTGGGCTCTCCTATTTCTGGGGCTGAGGTTGCTGAGGTAGTTAAAAAGCTCCTCGGTGGCAAGACCCCGGGATTGGATGAGCTCCGCCTGGCTCTGGATGCTGTGGGGCTGTCTTGGTTGATAAGACTCTGCACATCGCGTGGACATCGGGGGCGGTACCTCTGGATTGGCAGACCGGGGTGGGGGTTCCTCTCTTTAAGAAGGGGAACCGTAGGGTGTGTTCCAACTATCGTGGGATCACACTCCTCAGCCTTCCCGGTAAGGTCTATTCAGGTGTACTGGAGAGGAGGCTACGCCGGATAGTCGAACCTCGGATTCAGGAGGAACAGTGTGGTTTTCGTCCTGGTCGTGGAACTGTGGACCAGCTCCATACTCTCGGCAGGGTCCTTGAGGGTGCATGGGAGTTTGCCCAACCAGTCTACATGTGCTTTGTGGACTTGGAGAAGGCATTCGACCGTGTCCCTAGAGAAGTCCTGTGGGGAGTGCTCAGAGAGTATGGGGTAACGGACTGTCTTATTGTGGTGGTCCGCTCCCTGTATGATCAGTGCCAGAGCTTGGTCCGCATTGCCGGCAGTAAGTCGGACACGTTTCCAGTGAGGGTTGGACTCCGCCAAGGCTGCCCTTTGTCACCGATTCTGTTCATAACTTTTATGGACAGAATTTCTAGGCGCAGTCAGGGCGTTGAGGGGATCCGGTTTGGTGGCTGCACGATTACGTCTCTGCTTTTTGCAGATGATGTGGTCCTGATGGCTTCATCTGGCCAGGATCTTCAGCTCTCACTGGATCGGTTCGCAGCCGAGTGTGAAGCGACTGGGATGAGAATCAGCACCTCCAAGTCCGAGTCCATGGTTCTCTCCCGGAAAAGGGGGGAGTGCCATCTCCGGGTTGGGGAGGAGACCCTGCCCCAAGTGGAGGAGTTCAAGTACTTCGGAGTCTTGTTCACGAGTGAGGGAAGAGTGGATCGTGAGATCGACAGGCGGATCGGTGCAGCGTCTTCAGTAATGCGGACGCTGTATCGATTCGTTGTGGTGAATAAGGAGCTGAGCCGGAAGGCAAAGCTCTCAATTTACCGGTCGATCTACGTTCCCATCCTCACCTATGGTCATGAGCTTTGGGTTATGACCGAAAGGACAAGATCACGGGTACAAGCGGCCGAAACGAGTTTCCTCCGTCGGGTGGCGGGGCTCTCCCTTAGAGATAGGGTGAGAAGCTCTGCCATCCGGGAGGAGCTCAAAGTAAAGCCGCTGCTCCTCCACATCGAGAGGAGCCAGATGAGGTGGTTCGGACATCTGGTCAGGATGCCACCCGAAGGCACGTCCGACCGGTAGGAGGCCATGGGGAAGACCCAGGACACGTTGGGAGGACTATGTCTCCCAGCTGGCCTGGGAACGCCTCAGGATCCCCCGGGAAGAGCTGGACAAAGTGGCTGGGGAGTGGAAAGTCTGGGCTTTCCTGCTTAGGCCGACCTCAGATAAGCGGAAGAAGATGGATGGATGGATTGCCGTTTGTGACGACCAGCCTAAATTCTGCGTATTTCAAGGACAGACACGCGAAAGGGATTGTGCTTCTTATTTTGCTCACTGAAGAGACGCGATTCTCCGCTCACAAGTTTAGTCGATCAGCTTTGCGTGCAAGTTAGTAGATCAAGCCCTCATACTTGCCAACCCTCCCGATTTTCCCAGGAGACTCCCGAATTTCAGTGCACCTCCCGAAAATCTCCCGGGGCAACCATTCTCCCGAATGTCTCCCGATTTCCACCCAGACAACAATATTGGGGGCGTGCCTTAAAGGCACTGCCTTTGCGTGGAGGCCCAGTCACATAACATCTACAGCTTTTCACACACGCAAGTGAATGCATCGCATACTTGGTCAACAGCCATACAGGTCACCGTGTAAACAACTTTAACACTGTTACAAATATGCGCCACACTGTGAACCCACACCAAACAAGAATGACAAACACATTTCGGGAGAACATCCGCACCGTAACACAACATAAACACAACAGAACAAATACCCAGAACCCCTTGCAACACTAACTCTTCCCGGACGCTACAATATACACCCCCCGCCCTCCAACCCCCCCATCTCCCGAATTCCGAGGTCTCAAAGTTGGCAAGTATGCAGGCCCTTTATGCTCAGTCGAAACAAGTTTGGGAAAATCTTGCCTTTGAGGTGGAATTGATGCAAAAACATGTGAAAAAAACCAAAAGCTATCGTCGTCATGATTAAAAGTGCGGCCTGGAATGGAAGCAGCAAAGCGAGTGCAATCATGGAGGTGTGCGGAACAAGGAGGACAAATCTAATCAGGAACGAGCATATGGGCGCGTTGGATTCATGTACACCAAACATCAAGACTAATGCGGCCAAATGAGCCCCGATGCGCCTTGACGCGCATTAATCACCGGAAGAAAAATCATCAAAATTGGATTTTACGAGCATCAAGGGTACGCGGTGAGGTCGGCGTGAGGACGCGGAAGAAAAGCGAGGGTGCGTTGTGCATCTGTTGAGCGCCACAAAAGACTCGGCCTCAATGAGCGCACGTTAACGTGGAATCAGGACGGCCGAGAATTCGCTTTTGATCCGGGTTATTTATAGCGTGCTGGACGTATTTGACCCACTTGTCTTTAGAGAGAAGACGACGTAGATGTTATGTCAATATATAAAATATATTTTGTGGACATTTTTGGCCTTCTTTTGTCATTTAGCACAAATTAAATACATTTTGTGGACTTTCTTTGGCCTTCTTTTGTCATTTGGCGCAAATACAATACATTTTTGTGAAATTTTTTGGTTTCTTTTTGTACTTCAGCACAATTGTTTTTTTGTTTTTTTTTTACTATTTTGGTCTTTTTTTGTCTTTTAGCACAAATACATTCCCTTTTGGTGGCTATTTGATCACTTTTTGTCCTTTACCACGAATAAAATACATTACATTTTTTGGGGTATTTTTTTTTCTTAATTTAGCACAAATAAAACATTTTGTTGACTTTTTCTGGTCTTTTTTTTTATCATTTAGCAAAAATGACACACATTTTTTTTTAAATTGTTTGGTCTTTTTTGTCAATTACCAAAAATACAATACATTTTGTTGACTTTTTTTTGTAATTTTTTGTCATTTACCACCAACAAAATACATTATGTTGATTGTTTTGGTCTTTTTTTTTGTCACTTAGCACAAATAAAATACATTTTGTTGACCTTTTTGGTCATTTCTTGTCATTTAGCAAAAATAACACATTTTGTTGACTTCTTTTGGACTTTTTTGTAATTTCTCACAAATAAAATACATTTTGTTGACTTTAACCAAATCAATAAACCGCCCGCTGTAATTAAAAGGATTCTCGGTAATACGTGGACCCCGACTTAAACAAGTTGAAAAACTTATTCAGGTGTTACCATTTAGTGGTCAATTGTACGGAATATGTACTGAACTGTGCAATCTACTAATAAAAGTTTCAATCAATTAATCAAACACATTTTGTGTACTTCTTTGGGTCTTTTTTTTGTCATTTAGCACAAATAAAATCTATTTTGTGGACATTTTTGGCCTTCTTTTGTCATTTAGCACAAATAAAATACATTTTGTGGACTTTCTTTGGCCTTCTTTTGTCATTTGGCACAAATTAAATACATTTTTGTGACATTTTTTTGGTCTCTTATTTTTTTAATTAATTTTTGTACTATTTTGGTCATTTTTTGTCTTTTAGCACAAATAAATTCAATTTTGGTGGCTATTTGATCTCTTTTTGTCCTTTAGCACAAATAAAATACATTACATTTTTTTGGGTATTTTTTTAAAATTTATTTAGCACAAATAAAACATTTTGTTGACTTTTTTGGTCTTTTTTTTTGTCATTTAGCCAAAATGACATACTTTTTTTAAAAAATTGTTTGGTCTTTTTTGTCATTTAGCAAAAATACAATACATTTTGTTGACCTTATTGATAATTTCTTTAGCACAAATAAAATGCATATTGTTAGCACTATTGATACATTTTATTGACTTCTCTTCGTCTTTTTTGTCATTTCGCACAAATAAAAAATATTCTGTAGACTTATTTTTGGTGTTTTTAGTCATTTAGCACAAACAATACATTTTGTCGACTTATTTTGGTCTTTTTGTCATGTACAAATGTAGCACAAATAATACATTTTGTTAACATCATTTTATATATATTTTTTTGTCATTCAGCACAAATAAAACGCAATTTGTTGACTTGTTTGTCCTTTTTTTGTGGTCATTTAGCACAAATCAAAGGTCCAATGCCAGTAGTTTTGGACTTCCCAAGCAAACAGCAATTACTATTTCTACTTAATGTGATTAATGGCGGGCCGTATGAGGTGGAAATAACCTTGAAAACAAATGGATTTCAATGAGGCATTTTGCCAGTAAAGAACAGCAAGGTGTCTTTCTCTTTTTTTTTCTCACGGGACACTCTCTTTAACTTGGCCCGACTCCACGTTTGAATATTCATCGGCAGGCTTCGGCAGTCACATCATGAATTTGTCATGATGGTTATTATATGGCTGGCCTGTTAATATGCACATCTCCAATAAGAGCTGCATGCATGCATTATTGACTCATATCCAGCTTTGTTGTCTTCTCATCAGTGCGTGCTGCACTACTTACTGTTTGACTTTTTGTGCCAAGATGATAGACATGATTAGGCAAATGGGGATGGAATGAGGTTTGAATGATTTAATCAGGTTCGTCGCAATGCTCAATGTTTTTTTATGGTTTCTTGCCCTGATTAAGACGTGTGTGTGTGTGTGTGTGTGTGAGGGGGTGCGGGAGGGTAATTAAAACGACTCAGCGAGGTGTCAATGCGGGTCGGGCAGCATTCGTTGAGGTTAATCTGATTAACTGTGCAAGCTGACAATGACGAATACATCGCTACGAGTGCTTTTCCTCGCCAATTCGTTCGGTTGCTTCATGAAGGGTCAAGGGTGGCGTCTCCTAGGTCCCCGCAGGAAATGGTCATTTAGAACAGGGCACGTGTCTGCAAGGGCTAACTATATCATAATGGAATGCCCATCGAGTCATATAATAATTAATGTGGGTGTACTGTAGGTCAGTGTTTTTAACCATAGGGCCCATTGCGTGTGACCCTAGGCAACGTGCTTTATCAGTATCGTGCAGAATCACGCTTCAAGCCCCCCACTTCGGAAAGCTGTGCACTATACAAAAAAATGACTTCCTCATTTTGATAAGAAAAAAAATCAGCACAGTTTTATCCTTTTTTTGTTTTGTGGGTTAAAGTATTTTATATATTGTTACTGATTAATCTGAATTTATCATTTTTTATTGAATTTATTTAATTGTTTTTCTAGGTGTCAAATGGTTCAAGTATGTCAAAAAAATATTATGGTTTAAATCAGGGGTGTCCAAACTTTTTCCACTGAGGGCCGCACACGGAAAAATTTAAAGGCCTACTGAAACCCACTACTACCGACCACGCAGTCTGATAGTTTATATATCAATGATGAAATCTTAACATTATAACACATGCCAATACGGCCGGGTTAACTTATAAAGTGACATTTTAAATTTGCCGCTAAACTTCCGGTTCGAAACGCCTCTGAGGATGACGTATGCGCGTGACGTAGCCCGGCGAACACGGGTATGCCTTCCACATTGAAGCCAATACGAAAAAGCTCTGTTTTCATTTCATAATTCCACAGTATTCTGGACATCTGTGTTCGTGAATCTGTTCCAATCATGTTCATTGCATTATGGAGAAGGAAGCTGAGCAAGCAAAGAAGAAAGTCGTCGGTGCGAAATGGACGTATTTTTCGAACGTAGTCAGCAACAACAGTACACAGCCGGCGCTTCTTTGTTTACATTCCCGAAAGATGCAGTCAAGATGGAAGAACTCGGATAACAGAGACTCTAACCAGGAGGACTTTTGACTTGGATACACAGACGCCTGTAGAGAACTGGGACAACACAGACTCTTACCAGGATTACTTTGATTTGGATGACAAAGACGCAGACGTGCTACTGTGAGTATGCAGCTTTGGCTTCTAAACATTTGATCGCTTGACCGTATGTGCGCAACTTTTTTTTGCGTATGTACATAACTTTTTAAAAATATATAAGCTTTATGAACCTTGGGTTAGGTGAACGGTCTTTTGGGCTGAGTGATTGTGTGTGTTGATCAGGTGTTTGAATTGTATTGGCGTGTTCTATGGAGCTAGGAGCTAGCAGAGGAGCTAGGAGCTAGCGTAACAAACACGCAGGTGTTTTTATGCAGGATTAATTTGTGGCATATTAAATATAAGCCTGGTTGTGTTGTGGCTAATAGAGTATATATATGTCTTGTGTTTATTTACTGTTGTAGTCATTCCCAGCTGAATATCAGGTCACCCCCGGCTCTCACAGCATCTTCCCTATCTGAATAGCTTCAACTCCCCACTAGTCCTTCACTTGCACTTTACTCATCCACAAATCTTTCATCCTCGCTCAAATTAATGGGGAAATTGTCGCTTTCTCGGTCCGAATCTCTCTCACTTCATGCGGCCATCATTGTAAACAATAGGGAACTTTGCATATATGTTCAACTGACTACGTCACGCTACTTCCGGTAGGGGCAAGCCTTTTTTTTATCAGATACCAAAAGTTGCAATCTTTATCGTCGTTGTTCTATACTAAATCCTTTCAGCAAAAATATGGCAATATCGCGAAATGATCAAGTATGACACATAGAATAGATCTGCTATCCCCGTTTAAATAAAATAAAATAATTTCAGTAGGCCTTTAAGCATGCGGGGGCCATTTTGATATTTTTCATTTTCAAACCTTAACAAAATATATGGATTTTTTTATTTTTTTAACCTTTAGGGCTCCCGGGGACCATAAAGGATCTCAGTCATTAAAATGTAAAAAATAAGTCAAATTATTATTATTTTTTATTTAACGCTTACAGTAAATCTCTATATCAACTTCAGGTTGATATAAAGTAAAAAAAAAAAAAAAAAGGTTTTATGCCTTTTCTGTCAAAGACAACTTTGTTTTTTATAGTAAAACTGAAATATGCAGTATTTAGTAATTAGAGCCCTAAAAGATCAATAATGCAGGACACCATTGATTTTAATTATTTAATATCTTTGAGTAATCACAGTGAAATGTTAAATAAAATCCTACTAAATATATTTGGGATCCAAAAGGTCCACCACTCATAAAGTGATACATTTTTATTGTTATTTTTTTTACTTTTAACACTTAAATTACGAGATCGACTTCAGATATATCTGTCGATTTTACGTTTGAACTATTATTTTGTTTGTATTATGCTCTTTTGTCAAATAAAACTTTGATGTTTTTTTATGGCAACCACACAATATATGCAATATTTTTTCCACATAAAAAATTTTAAAGTGATATTTTTTAAGTAATAATTTATTATAACATAAATTTTTAGTCTTTTTTAAAATTTTTAGCAATGGCAAAAAAAAGAAAAATAAACAAAGACAAAAGAAAAAAAACAGCCTGCATGGCAGCTTTGTGTCAACATTGCAACTTTTTCTTGTTAGATTTCACCTCATTCCACTTTTTTAAAATGTTTTTTTAAATTTTTGCAATATTATCAACTTTTCAATTTTTGCAGAATGTGTGGCGGGCCGGTAAACAATTAGCTGCGGGCCGCAAATGGCCCCCGGGCCGCACTTTGGACACCCCTGGTTTAAATGTATTCAAACAATACCAGTTAATTTTAACAAAATTGTTGAAAAAATATATACATTTTAATTTTAATGTACAGTTGTAATATTTTTTTGTTTTGTGGGTTTAAGTGTTTTATTTGTTGCGCTCCCGAGTGACTGTTACTGATTAATTTGAATTTATAATTTTTTATTGAGTTTATTTAATTGTTTATTTAATTGTTTTTCTAGGTGTCAAATGGATCAAATATGTCAAAAAATGTTTATGGTTTAAATGTATTTAAACAATAGCATTTAATTTTAACAAAATTGTTGAAAAAAAATATACATTTTAATTTTAATGTACAGTTTTTTTATTTTTTTTGTTTTGTGGGTTTAAGTGTTTTATATATTGCGCTCCCGAGGGACTGTTACTGATTAATCTGAATTTCTTATTTATTGAGTTTATTTAATTGTTTTTCTAGGTGTCAAATGGTTCAAGTATGTCAAAACATGTTTATGGTTTAAATGTATTTAAACAATACCATTTAATTTTAACAAAATTGTTGAAAAAAAATATACATTTTAATTTTAATGTACAGTTTTATTCTTTTTTTGTGTTTTGTGGGTTTAAGTGTTTTATATGTTGCGCTCCCGAGTGACTGTTACTGATTAATTTGAATTTATCATTTTTTATTGAGTTTATTGAATTGTTTTACTAGGTGTCAAATGGTTCAAGTATGTCAAAAAAATGTTTATGGTTTAAATGTATTTAAACAATACCATTTCATTTTAAGAAAATGGTTGAAAAAAAAAATACACATTTTAATTTTAATGTACATTTTTATTGTTTTTTTGTTTTGTGGGTTTAAATGTTTTATATATTGCGCTCCCGAGTGACTGTTACTAATTAATCAGAATTTATAATTTTTTATTGAGTTTATTTAATTGTTTTTCTAGGTGTCAAATGGTTAAAGTATGTCAAAAAATGTTTATGAATTAAATGTATTTAAACAATACCAGTTAATTTGAACAAAATTGTTAAAAAACAAATATATATACATTTTAATTTTAATGTACAGTTTTATTCTTTGTTTTGTTTTGTGGGTTAAAGTGTTTTATTTGTTACGCTCCCAAGTGACTGTTACTGATTAATCTGAATTATTATTATTTATTGAGTTTATATAATTGTTTTTCTCAGTATCAAATGGTTCAAGCATGTCAAAAAATGTTCATGGTTTAAATGTATTCAAACAATACCATTTAATTTTAACAAAATTGTTGAAAAAAAAAAAAATAATATTTTTTTAATGTGCACAAATAAATGTAAAAATTAATTTAAATACAAAAAAAAAAAAAACGTCCTGTAATTGTCTAATGATAAGTCGATGCTCAAACTTGACGATCGAGATCAGGGTCGCCCAAGCCTTTTGCCTCCAAGGGCCAAAGTGAAAATGTACGAAGAGGGTCATTTGGAAGTCAAGCATAAGGTCATCGAGAGGTCGAGGGGCGTGGCTATTGGGGAGAATGACCTCATACTCTGTGTGCGGTGCCTAAACTAGAAGTAGTCCATAATGCTTCATGAACTATGCGTCACATCCGGTCGACATTTGTTCATTTTTTTAAAGTGATTTATAATTCTTAATTCACTCCTTTAAGATATTTGTAGTTTTTAATTCACTCTTTTTAAAAGGTAATACTTGATTCGATTTTAGTTAAAAAGTACTTTTTTTTTTTTTAGCATTATTTCATGCCCCCTTCAATCCCCCTTTCTGGGGGTTCCCTATTACTACTTAGGTAGTCCTTTTCTAATGATATGTCCGAGGAATTTCAGCTGCCCATTTCAAATCATTTTGAATGACAATAAAAGGAAGTCTAAGTCTAAGTCTAATGTGTGTGTACTAAGCCGCCATGTTTGCTGTGTTATGTTGCCTCTCCCTATTTGATATCAAGTTCGTTTTAGTGTGGTGCTGGTTGTTGCTTGCATTAGTAGCAAAGTTACTTCCCGTGCTTCCGACGCTGACTTGTTGACATTCAGCCACATCGGAAGTCGTGTTTCACGTTGCAATGCATCGGTAACGATGTTGTAACGTACAAACCCCGTTTCCATATGAGTGGGTAAATTGTGTTAGATGTAAATATAAACGGAATGCAATGATTTGCAAATCATTTTCAACCCATATTCAGTTGAATATGCTACAAAGACAACATATTTGATGTTCAAACTGAGATATTATTTTGCAAATAATCATTAACTTTAGAATTTGATGCCAGCAACACGTGACAAAGAAGTTGTGAAAGGTGGCAATAAATACTGATAAAGTTGAGGAATGCTCATCAAACACTTATTTGGAACATCCCACAGGTGTGCACGCTAATTGGGAACAGGTGGGTGCCATGATTGGGTATAAAAACAGCTTCCCAAAAAATGCTCAGTCTTTCACAAGAAAGGATGGGGTGAGGTACACCCCTTTGTCCACAACTGCGTGAGCAAATAGTCAAACAGTTTACGAACAAAGTTTCTCAAAGTGCAATTGCAAGAAATTTTGGAAGCAACCATCCAGACTGTTATCGACGTAAAAGTTCAAAAGCCAGCATCTGTGATGGTATAGGGGTGCATTAGTGCCCAAGGCATGGGTAACTTACACATCTGTGAAGGCACCATTAATGCTGAAAGGTACATACAGGTTTTGGAACAACATATGCTGCCATCTTTTTCATGGACGCCCCTGCTTATTTCAGCAAGACAATGCCAAGCCACATTCAGCACGTGTTACAACAGCATGGCTTTGTAAAAAAAAAAGAGGTACTTTCCTGGGCCGCCTGCAGTCCAGACCTGTCTCCCATCAAAAATGTGTGGCGCATTATGAAGCGTAAAATATGACAACGGAGACCCCGGACTGTTGAACGACTGAAGCTCTACATAAAATAAGATTGGGAAAGAATTCCACTTTCCAAGCAGTGGTGAACATGCCCTTTCCCAAGTACTTTGGCACGTGTTGCAGCCATGAAATTCTAAGGTAATTATTATTTGCAAAAAAAATAAATAAAGTTTATGAGTTTGAACATCAAATATGTTGTCTTTGTAGTGCATTCAATTGAATATGGGTTGAAAAGGATTTGCAAATCATTGTATTCCGTTTATATTTACATCTAACACAATTTCCCAACTCATACGGAAACGGGGTTTGTATGTGAAAGCTAAATAATTAGAATATTCAGAACACCGTTTTTCCTAACACTGATTACGATCGGTCAGGGGTTTGTTTAGGTCCACGTACCTGACAGCCTACGATATTTAGGAAGATGTAAAAATACACAACATGGCACACAGGAGGACATCGTGTGCTGAATGTCGGCTGTCTTATCACGAAGCCAGAAAGATGAGTAACTTTAGGAGTTATACTTATTCCTAAATGGTCTTATTATTAAGTCTGTCTGCAGGGACCCGTTATAACCTTCTTGAGGCTTTGACCTTGACCCCCCTTCCCCACCCACACTAATGATTCTCCACTTTGCCTCTCTTAATGTAACCCTCTGCCCTGAAAATGGTAATCGCATGCTGCTCCCAAGCCCCCGGAACCATTTCATATGCAGCGCTATCCTTCCTGCAAGCTGCCACCGCTGCTCTTCATCCCTTTTCTTTGGAACCGCGGGAGCACCGGGGGCCCAGCGAGGAGACGACGGTCAGGGCGGGAGGGCGCCAGATAAGGCGATGATTTTGAGAGGTGTGCTAACAGTTTTAGCTCGCTGTATTAACCCGTACATGCCAGTTTTACTGACTCAAAAATCTGATTTTACAACTTTCTTTTCACCAATAATGCCTCATTCCATGCCTCCCTTTAAGCCAGGGGTGTCAAACGTACGGCCCGAGGGCCGGATCAGGCCCGTGAACAGGTTTTATTCAGCCCCCGTGATGAGTTTGCCAAGTATAAAAAGGTACCTGAAATTTTGAAATGAAAGAAACTGCTGTTCTAA
This sequence comes from Entelurus aequoreus, assembly GCF_033978785.1. Lineage (NCBI taxonomy): Eukaryota > Metazoa > Chordata > Actinopteri > Syngnathiformes > Syngnathidae > Entelurus > Entelurus aequoreus. Next base: position 16,773,543 of record NC_084748.1, read on the forward strand.
ATGTGTCCACTGGATGTCGCAATAGCAATTCTTTGTATCTTTGTAGATGATGCTACATATGTAGAAAATAAACCACATGTTAGTACATCAGTCGAGGAAAATGATCAAACTACATAAATAACATATTGTAATTTGATATAATTTTTCTTATCTTGATAGATTAAAAATTAACGGCAATGAGTTGACTGATGAGAACATTGTCACATAATTTATTCAGAAAATATAAATAACGACTGTGGGGAGGCGTGGCTGGCAGACCAACAGCGAGGCAGGGCACGCCGGAGCCGACTCCAAGATGGCGAGCCAGCGGCGAGGAGGGGCGCGCCGGGATCGATGCCGTAACAATTATCAGGTGCGTGGATTGCCCACCTGGGCACAATTATATAATCTCCTCCAAGTGTGTAAAAGGGCGGCAGCCGAGAAGGACGGGGCAGCAGAGGGAGTTGGAGAGCTAGCAGTGCATGCAGCGCGCAGGAGACACGGAGCAAGAGGCAGACGAAGACACGGCCGGCTGAAAAGCGGACCGAAGAGCGAGCAGTGGAAGAGGAAAAAGCTGAAAAGCGACCCGACCTGAGTATTATTTGAAAAAATAAACAGTCAAAACTGCTCGACGTCATGTCAGTCCTTGGTGGTCCATGGAACCCCGACGGTGGAAGACTGTCACAAAGACAAATAAAAATAGAATACTACTAACCGCGACATGGAAGTGTAAAAAAAACCCCACAACATTATGATTTGTACATTTTCAGTGCTTGTTCTATTTTTAAACAAAGAAAACAATCTGAACTTGTCTTTATTTTTAAGTTATCGTGCCGTGATTTTACCAGCCCACTTGGGAGTAGATTTTTTCTAAAATGAGTTTTTTGACACCCCTGCCTTAAAGGCCTACTGAAATGAAATTTTCTTATTTAAACGGGGATAGCAGATCCATTCTATGTGTCATACTTGATCATTTCGCGATATTGCCATATTTTTGCTGAAAGGATTTAGTAAAGAACATCGACGATAAAGTTCGCAACTTTTGGTCGCTGATAAAAAAAAGCCTTGCCTGTGCCGGAAGTAGCGTGACGTCGCAGGTTGAAAGGCTCCTCACATTTCCCCATTGTTTACACCAGAAGCGAGAGCGATTCGGACCGAGAAAGCGACGATTACCCCATTAATTTGAGCGAGGATGAAAGATTTGTGAATGAGGAACGTGAGAGTGAAGGACTAGAGTGCAGTGCAGGACGTATCTTTTTTCGCTCTGACCGTAACTTACGTACAAGGTCTCATTGGATTCCACACTTTCTCCTTTTTCTATTTTGGATCACGGATTTGTATTTCAAACCACCTCGGATACTATATCCTCTTGAAAATGAGAGTCGAGAATGCGAAATGGACATTCACAGTGACTTTTATCTCCACGACAATACATTGGCGAAGCAATTTAGCTACGGAGCTAACGTGATAGCATCGTGCTTAAATGCAGATAGAAACAAAATAAATAAGCCCCTGACTGGAAGGATAGACAGAAGATCAACAATACTACCAAACTCTGGACCTGTAACTACACGGTTAATGCTGTGCCGCCTGGCGAAGCCTAGCAATGCTGTTGCTAACGACGCCATTGAAGCTTACTTAGCTACGGGACCTCGATAGAGCTATACTAAAAACATTAGCTCTCCACCTACGCAAGCCCTCATCTGCTCATCAACACCCGTGCTCACCTGTGTTCCAGCGATCGACGGCGCAATGAAGGACTTCACCCGATCATCGATGCGGTCGGCGGCTAGCGTCGGATAGCGCGTCTGCTATCCAACTCAAAGTCCTCCTGGTTGTGTTGCTGCAGCCAGCTGCTAATACACCGTTTCCACCTACAGCTTTCTTCTTTGCAGTCTTCATTGTTCATTAAACAAATGGCAAAAGATTCACCAACACAGATGTCCAGAATACTGTGGAATTTTGCGATGAAAACAGAGCTGTTTGTATTGGGATACAATGTGTCCGAATACTTCCGCTTCAACCCTTGACGTCACGCGCATACGTCATCATACATAGACGTTTTCAACCGGAAGTTTGCTGGGAAATTTAAAATTGCACTTTATAAGTTAACCCGGCCGTATTGGCATGTGTTGCAATGTTAAGATTTCATCATTGATGTATAAACTATCAGACTGTGTGGTCGGTAGTAGTGGGTTTCAGTAGGCCTTTAAGCTAAACTCAAGGATGACACTCATGTCCTCCTTGGACCCAGCATTCTCAGCAGCGGGCATTTGGGTTTTGCATAGCGAATGTTTAACTCTGACAAAAGAAATAGACCAAAACCCCACGTCCAAAGCAGAGGATGCAGGTTCTCAGGAGGATATAATAAAGAATCATGCATAACTTAAAGGGGACTTATAATGATTCAAATCTACACTTCCTTGTGGTTTAGATCAAGGGTGTCCAAAGTGTGCCCTAGGGGCCATTTGCGGCAATTCTTTTAACAGAACGTGTTGGCTTGTACGGTATACCGGTACTAATAAAGTACCGTATTTTTCGGACTATAAGTCGCTCCGGAGTATAAGTCGCACCGGCCGAAAATGCATAATAAAGAAGGGAAAAAACATATATAAGTCGCATTTTTTGGGGAAATTTATTTGATAAAACCCAACACCAAGAATAGACATTTGAAAGGCAATTTAAAATAAATAAAGAATAGTGAACAACAGGCTGAATAAGTGTACGTTACTAGGGATGATGTTTGATAAGAAATTATCGAGTTCGAGCCCATTATCGAATCCTCTTATTAAACCGATTCCTTATCGATTCTCTTATCAAATCCAGATAGGTTGTTCTATGTGGAAAAAACACAATATTTGGTTTAACAAAAGCTCACTTTTATTTTATAAGAAAAAAAAAAAATAAATAAATAAATAAACATTGACTGTTACCCCCCTAAAAAAATAAAAAAAATAAAAAAATTGACTGTTGTTTCCCAAAGTATATTAAGTGGGATTTTTCAGAAAAACAAATATATACAGTAACACAAAAACAACCTGTCTCTGTGATCACTATAGGTGAATAGCCATGCCTTGAGGCATTTTTTCCGGTCCATTATTTTTGTTGCTTGTGTCATTAGACTGAGCTACGTCATTTCCTGTGATGTCCCACAGGGCATTTCTTGTGGGACGGGATTCGTTCACAGGGATTCGAATAAAGAACCAACTCTTTTTCTTTACTATAGTGGCCTCGATAACGGGAACCGGTTCTCAAAAAGGGATTCGAGTCCATGGAATCGGTTATTTTCTTATCGAACGGTTATTTTCTTATCAAACAACCGGGAGAACCGGTTTCGAACATCATCCCTAGTTATATGACGCATAAATAACCAACTGAGAACGTGCCTGGTATGTTAACGTAACATATTATGGTAAGAGTCATTCAAATAACTATAACATATAGAACATGCTATACGTTTACCAAACAATCTGTCACTCCTAATCACTAAATCCCATGAAATCTTATACGTCTAGTCTCTTACGTGAATGAGATAAATAATATTATTTGATATTTTACGGTACTGTGTTAATAATTTCACACACAAGTCGCTATGAAAAAAACTGCGACTTATAGTCCGAAAAATACGGTACCGATGATGATGAAGATGGCGACAAAGTGGCATATAATTTGACTTTTAAGATGAATTGAAATCTCCCTGCGGCCAGATTCCTTATTAAACTCATGACGCCGTAGTTTGGACATTCAGTAGAGCGCTGACCTCAGCCAAGGCCAACTTGTGTAATGATACGAATCACAGAATATTTGTGTCTGCTGGAGAAACTTATCGGGGTTTTATTTGAATGAAGTGTCGTACCCGTTAGCGGTTCATTCAAGCTCGCTGTCATATCATCTTCATTACTCTCAGAGTTGGACAGCCTCGGGCCCTGAGACAGGTGTTTGGGAGCCTCAAGGGCGGGGTGGGGGACATGATGGATCACCAATTCCCCTCCCGCATCTCAGGCGTCACGAGGCGGGAGTGGCAGCCAATGAGATGAGATGCCGCGCAGTCAACTCCTTCCGACGGCGTTCTCTCATGAGCGGCTGAGACGCCGTTTCCCCAGAGTGCTGCAGCGGTTCATGGTTGGGGGATTTAATATGACACGTAACGTGCATGTGCATGTGTACTGTTGCGCCCGACTAGTCTTCCTCTCAGGGAATAAAACACACTGATCAATCCCAAATTCTTTCGGATGACATTCAGTCGTGGTCAAAAGTTTACATACACGTGTAAAGAACATAATGTCATGGCTGTCTTGAGTTTCCAATAATTTCTACAACTCTTATTTTTTTTGTGATAGAATGATTGGAGCACATACTTGTTGGTAACAAAAAACATCTGACCACAGAACTATGTGTTGGAAATTCTGACGTTTTCAACCATATTTTGTGTATGTCGAAGTCCGAAAAGAGAACGAGGTCGAAAAGCATTAAGAATGTCTGCTCGTTTCTCTTTTTTCTATTCTGAACCATTGAAGGAGCATATGTGGGTTATAGATGAACGAGTGGTCGGCCTCACCATTCTACAAAATGTTTTGATTGTTATGGCTAAAGGATTCAAGGAGGTTGCAGAATAAACAGGTCCAAAACAACATGAGGGAAACACATAAATGGCCAAGTAGACCAAGTCTATGTGTGATTTGCATGATTCTCGATTCATCCAACATCTCTGGAGGATGTTTTCTGTTTGCATGACAATTCAATCCAACCTTGTACCATTTGATTATGGGTAAATAAAACTTTTGTACTAAATTCACTTTTGTTGCTGTTTAAGATTCGGACCATCCACCACACTCTCCTCCAGAAGGTCTTATCTCTGTCCATGTGATGTCAGATGAAACAAAAATTGAGCTGTTTGGCCACAATACCCCAGCAATATGTTTGGAGGAGAAAAGGTGAGGCCTTTAATCCCAGGAACACCATGCCAACCGTCAAGCATGGTGGTGGTAGTATTATGCACTGGGCCTGTTTTGCTGCCAATGGAACTGGTGCGTTAAATGGGACAATGAAAAAGGAGGTCTACCTCCAAATTCTTCAGGACAACCTAAAATCATCAGCCCGGAGGTTGGGTCTTGGGCGGGGTTGGGTGTTCCAACAGGATAATGACCCCAAACAAACGTCAAAAGTGGTAAAGGATTGGCTAAATCAGGCTAGAATGAAGGTTTTAGAATGGCCTTCCCAAAGTCCTGACCGAAACGTGTGGACAATGCTGAAGAAACAAGTCCAACACATTTAGCTGAACTGCACCAATTTTGTCAAGAGGAGTGGTCAAAAATTCAAGCAGAAGCTTGCCAGAAGCTTGTGGATGGCTACCAAAAGCGCCTTATTGCAGTGAAACTTGCCAAGGGACATGTAACCAAATATTAACATTGCTGTATGTATACTTTTGACCCAGCAGATTTGCTCACATTTTCAGTAGACCCATAATAAATTCATAAAAGAACCAAACTTCATGAATGTTTTTTGTGACCAACAAGTATGTGCTCCAATCACTCTATCACAAAAAAATAAGAGTTGTAGAAATGAGTGGAAACTCAAGACAGCCATGACATTATGTTCTTTACAAGTGCATGTAAACTTTTGACCACGACTATATGTTGAGTAAGAAGGACCACCAAGACAGAATAGCAATATTACCAAGTTTTTACTAAAGCTTTAGGAGACCAGCCCTTACAAAAGCGGTAATAGCAGCATCAAGAAGCGGTCTAAAAAAATCCAACGGAAAGAGTCAGCTTATTTAGTACGAAAACAGCCCCCTCCCGCTCAGAAAGAAACACAGCCTTTTTTTTCCCTAAAATGATTAGACCTCCTCCACCTTCAAGGTGAAACTTTACTACTCAATGGTTAGAGTGTCCGCCCCGAGATCGGTAGGTCATGAGTTCAAACCCCGGCCGAGTCATACCAAAGACTATAAAAATGGGACCCATAACCTCCCTGCTTGGCACTCAGCATCAAGGGTTGGAATTGGGGGTTAAATCACCAAAAATGATTCCAAGGTGTGGCCACCGCTGCTGCTCACTGCTCCCCTCACCTCCCAGGGGGTGAACAAGGGGATGGGTCAAATGCAGAAGACAAATTTCACCACACCTAGTGTGTGTGTGACAATTATTGGTACTTTAACTAACTTTTAACTTAACATATTTACCGGCTGTCATGCGCTCCTGGGTCAATCAGAAGCCTTGAAAAGAAACCGCAGCGGACTTGGCCAAAGGGGCGGAGCTTCAGAAAGGGTAGGGTTTAGGGGGCCCATGTGAGAACCAGTTTGATTCTTTTTTTTTTTTTAATAATGTCCTGCCCAGCTTCTCGGGCAAATCATATAGCAGATGTAGATGCCCATATCGGCTGTTCAGGTTTACTTTACAAAAGAGAAGTGTAGGATACTTCTCTTGTTGCCTTATTTGTATTTGACTTTATTAAATGTATTTATATTATCATTTGGTGCAGCCGGGCCGGAGCAGGAGGGGATAGAAAGAGAGAAAAAGGAAGACAGAGGGGGGAATTGTGGGGACAAGAGGGGGATTAGACAGAGAGACAAAAACAACAACAGCAAACACAACAACAACAACAACAACAGAGCAACATCAGCAAATACGACATGTACAAATATGATGGTAAAAGTAATAGCAAATAAGCAGTTAGCGAAAATAAAAAAAAATACAGAAATGACAATGAGCATTATTACACTAAAAATGGAGCAATATGAATACCAATAGAAATAGTGCTATTGATAATAAACAATACCAATACTTTACCTTTATTATCAACAATACAATTGTTCAAATGCAACAATACATATACGTAATGATAACTTGAGATACGAAAGAATGCAGAAAAATGGAGGGGAAGAAAGAGAAGCAAACTACATTAACCTTGTAGATTGTTATAGTAATAATAGGTTAAGCTTTGTCAGTGTGCCATGTGTTGTACCCAGTTTACCCTAGGGCAACAACGTTAATATATGTTTGATGAAACGTGATTATGTGCATGAGTGTATGTGTGCATATGTACTTGTATATGTACAGTATGTGTATATGTGTGCTTGTACAGTGAGTGTATATGTACAGTATGTGTATGTGTGTACAGCGAATGTATATGTACAGTATGTGTATACAGTATGTGTGTTTGAACAGTGAATGTATATGTACAGTATGTGTATATGTGTGTTTGTACAGTGAATGTATATGTACAGTATATGTATGTGTGTGTTTGTACAGTGAATGTATATGTGTAGTATGTGTATGTGTGTGTTTGTACAGTGAGTGTATATGTACAGTATGTGTATATGTATGTTTTTACAGTGAATGTATATGTACAGTATGTGTATACAGTATGTTTGTATAATGAATGTGCGTGTGGATGTACGAACTTTGAGTGTGTAAATATGTACTGTATTTATTTGTATATGTATGTGGGAGCGTAGGTACCTATGTATGTCTGTATGTATGTGTGTGAGTATATGTGAATTTGCATGTACAATACATTTGACTCCCAGTGTGTGCGGGAGCCAGAGTACGGCCCCAGCCTCCCCGAGAGCCCATCCCACAAACAGTAGGTGTGGTGCCCAGGGAACCAGGGGCCACCGCCCCCACGCAGCCAAGCCGGACAGCGACAGGAACCCCAGAGCCTGGCCCACCGTGCCGCCCACAAGGGCCAGCAGCAGGCCGCAGACAGACGCACCCGGCAGAGGACAAGGCACGAGAAAAGCAGGGGGCAGCCAGACCCCAAGCCAGCGAGAGACCACACCCCACACGGACAGAAAGGCGGGACGCCCCGCCCCAGGGGCCCGGAGACCCCCCGCAACCGGAGGGGAAGACCGCCCCCGCCCCACCGGCAACCGGGCCCCCACGACCCCCCCCCCCACCCCCGGAGAGCGCGGCGAGGACAGCCCACGGCCACCCCACCCAAGCCGGCCGCCACAGGACCACCCAGCACGGGGCCACGGGAACCACCTACCCCACCCGCAGGGACCCCAACGATGGAGATGGAACAACCAGCAACCACCCCGCCGAGCCCCCCCCCCAGAGGTAGGGGGAATAAATAAATAAAATAAATAAATACATAATAATAATAATAATAATAATAATATTAATAAAATATATTAAAAAATAAGAATAAACAAATAATTAAATCTATTTATTAAAAAATAGCACCTCGGAATACCCTGCAGCACCAAGCTACCACAGTAGACGCAGGGACCAGACCCAGCAGGCCCCAACCAAGACGGGCACCCGGAAGGGATGGACGGTGGGACCCAGGAGCTCCAGACACGCAGTCCGGATGCAGTAGCCTGAGGCGCCGACCCCCACCCGACAGGCAGGCCCAGAACGTACCCCCAGAAATATACATACATATATATATATACATACACATAAACATACACATGTACACATAAACACACATACACATGCATACACATACACATATATATACATACATACATACATACATACATACATACATACATACACACACACACATACACATACATATACACAGTTTTTCAGCCCCGACAACCACCACGCGCGCGCGCTGCCACCAGTCACAACATCAGCCACCCCCCTGCACCAGACCCAGCAGCCACGGGCGCCCACACCACAAACAAACGGCAGCAGAAACAGCAGCCACAACACCCCCAGACAGCCAGCACCACCCAATCAAATCAAAGCGATAAAAAAAAAACGCGACAGGCAACCACACGCCAACAGAATCACAGAGACCAGCCAGAGCCAGCCCGCCAGCAAGCCCAAACGCCAACACGCAAACAAGAGACACCAACCCCCCCCCCCCTCCCCCCTCCCACCCACCAAAAGACCCCACCACCCCAACCCAAACCCGCACAAACACACCACCGCCCAAACAACCGAGACACAGTATCCAGACGAGACACGGGTGCCGCGCCGCCACCACATCAAGTCGCTAACAGAGACCCCACAGCGCAAGGTCGGGCCACACGGGCACGGACCCCACCCAACAGGAAGCGAGACCCGCGCGACGCCACACACAAATAAATAATAAGATTAAACAAAAATAATAATAATTAAAAAAATAAATAATAATAATTAAAAAAATAAATAAAATAAAATAAAATAAAATACAAATTAAATTAAATTAAAAATAACAAATACAAATAATTAAATAAAATGAAGTAAGTAAATAATAAAAATTATAAAAAAAAAATTATTTTAAATAAAATAATAAAAAAAATAAATAAATAAAAAATAATAATAATTTAAAAAAAATATATATATATAAATATATATATATATATATATATATATATATATATATATATATATATATATATAAAAAAATAAAATAATAATAATAATAAATTAATAAAAGCCTGGCAGGCCACCAGAACGCAGTCCCCGGAATCCGCGCCGGCCGACGAGGCAATGAGGGGTGCGCCGAACCCCAACCCCCCCACATGCATGTGTACAAGGCCCCCAGAGTGTCTACTGTGTAGTTAAAATTAGGAGGTCAGCCATTACAGCCGACCTCCAGTCCCTATTGATGCGTGTACTGTAGCGTGAGTGAGATATGTATGCTTGTGGGAACTAATAATGCGATTAAAATTGGGGGACATCAAGGTCTTGGTGGGTCCCAACCAAGCCGAGCCCTCCAAATCCTAAGTGTCTAATATGCAGCTAAGATTGAGGGATGGACGAGCAGGGGACAAGACAGGAGGACTGGAGCCCCATAGGAGGCATTCTCAACCCCCCGCCATGCCTCCCCGCAGGACAATCCCCCAAAGTCCTATATTTGTGTGACTGTGTGTGCTATAAGTAGGAGGAGTAGAGGGCCCGGACATCCCCCCCAGTCCATGCGGCCGACAACCAGGAACTACGGCCAGGAAGCCGCCGCCCCCCCGCCCCCCACGGCCCGTGACCCACACCAGACCACTTTAGCGTGACGCCACGCGAGCCCACCCCCGCCAAACAAAGCCATCCCCCGCCCGCCCCAACCCAACCCCGCAGAGCCCATACCAGCAACCAAACGCAGAAAAACTGCACAGCCCCATGCCCAATGCAAACACCGCATCCCGGCCATCCACACAGCAACGTACCCATACGAGTTCCGGCCAGGGGATGGCGCCCCCCAACTGGGGAAGAAGTTTGATTCTAATCACCACCAATAAAAGAGCTTCTTGACATATGCGGCCTTGTAGGTTGCTCCCGTCAGGATGAGTCATGGCTGATAAAAAATTTACAAGACTGACTTGAGAGATTGAGTCTTAATTATCTGTTCCAATCAAATAACTGTTCTGGACTTACGTTAGCTTTTTTCCCCTGCGTGTGATATCTTAGTTCCGGTCCTGTGCCACAGGCTTCCAGACATAACTGCCTGATTGGCAACTGGTACACACCTGTTCCTGGTAAGACAGGGTGGGATCATGGCTTCATGTTCCACATGTTGTTTTCTTATGGCTTGTTTTTGTTTATATTAAATAATTTTCAGTTACTTAACGTCTCGACACCTCCAAACCACGACCTTATCCCTCTCACTATTTGTTTTGCGACTTGCAAACTTACAAGTGGATTGACGATATTGCCTCCAAGTGTATTTTGTGTGGGATCGTCATCACCCGGCCACCAAAGTCATCAGTCATTTGTCAACAGAGTCCGGTCCGGCTTTGATTTGTTCCGCGAGGGCTTGGCCGCACATTATAATGCCTCTGTTCATCGATAGAGTAAAAACATTGCATGCACATTTAAAGTCAGAGCACACTTGCACAGATAAACAGAAAACGCTTCAATGTTGTTTTGAATTGTCCGTGTCTGTCAATTACAAACGTTTGTACTTCATTTTCTGTTAAGTGTTAAAAGCGGTCATATTGTGATTCAAATCTACATTTAAATGGGAACTGCACTTAAAAAAAAAAAGTTCCCTATCGTTCACAATACTTGTAAGAAAACATACGTTTTTTTTGCATTGTGACTTGTAAAAATCGGCTCGTTCTACGTATCTGGCAATGCCGCGAACGGGAGCGATCCATTCCATTGATTGATTGATTGAGACTTTTATTAGTAGGTTGCACAGTGAAGTACATATTCCGTACAATTGACCACTAAATGGTAACACCCGAATAAGTTTTTCAACTTGTTTAAGTCGGGGTCCACTTAAATGGATTCATGATACAGATATATACTATCATATATACTATCATCATAATACAGTCATCACACAAGATAATCACATTGAATTATTTACATTATTTACAATCAGGCGTGTGGAGGGGGTGGATGTAGGATATGGACAGCAAGTAGTGGACATAGAGAGAGAGAGAGAGAGAGAGAGAGAGAGAGAGAGAGAGAGAGAGAGAGAGAGAAAGAGAGAAAGAAAAAGTATCTGCATTTGATTGTTTATATTTGATTATTAGCAATCCGGGGAGGGTGTTAGTTTAGGGTTGTAGCTGCCTGGAGGTGAACTTTTATTACGGTTTTGAAGGAGGATAGAGATGCCCTTTCTTTTATACCTGTTGGGAGCGCATTCCACATTGATGTGGCATAGAAAGAGAATGAGTTAAGACCTTTGTTAGTTCGGAATCTGGGTTTAACGTGGTTAGTGGAGCTCCCCCTGGTGTTGGGGTTGTGGCGGTCATTTACGTTAAGGAAGTAGTTTGACATGTACTTCGGTATTAGGGAGGTGTAGTGGATTTTATAGACTAGGCTCAGTGCAAGTTGTTTAACCCTGTCCTCCACCTTGAGCCAGCCCACTTTGGAGAAGTGGGTAGGAGTGAGGTGGGATCTGGGGTGGAGGTCTAGAAGTAACCTGACTAGCTTGTTTTGGGATGTTTGGAGTTTAGATTTGAGGGTTTTGGAGGTGCTACGGTACCAGGAGGTGCATGCGTAATCGAAAAAGGGTTGAACGAGAGTTCCCGCCAGAATCCTCATGGTGCTTTTGTTGACCAGAGAGGAGATTCTGTAGAGAAATCTCGTTCGTTGGTTAACCTTTCTGATTAACTTGGTTGCCATTTTATCACAGGAAAGGTTAGCCTCTAGAATGGAACCTAGGTAGGTGACCTCATCTTTCCTGGTGATAACAATGTCACCCACTTTTATAGTGAAGTCATTGACTTTCTTAAGGTTGATGTGGGACCCAAACAGAATGGATTCCGTTTTACCCAAGTGTATGGATAGCTTGTTGTCAGCGAGCCAGGTGCAAGTTCTACAGAGCTCAGCACTGAGGATTTTCTCCACCTGTGACTTGTCCTTGTCGGATACCAGCAGGGCAGAGTCATCCGCAAACAAAAACAATTCACAGTCGCATGCCGATGACAAGTCGTTTATGTATATTAGGAACAGTAAAGGTCCCAACATACTGCCTTGGGGGACTCCACAGATCACCGAGAGGGGGGGACACACGGTGCCGTTCACCTCTACCACCTCCAAGTAAGATTGCATTCAGCTCCATGAGGTTTTGTTAAGTCCGATTGCTCTGAGCTTATCCAACAGTATAGCGTGGTTAACGGTGTCAAAGGCCTTCTGAAGGTCCAGCATGACCATGCCGCAGTATTTGCCCGCGTCCACCTCATGTTTGATGTGGTCGGTCAGATAGAGAAGGCATGTGTCAGTGGAGTGGTTAGTTCTGAAGCCGGATTGGAATTTGTACATGAGTTTATTAGTGGTAAGGTAACTATCGACCTGTTCATAAACTATTCCATTCAAATGCATCTAAAAACTGCCAACAATACTTCATTGAGGTTCCGTAGTCAATCAATCAATCAATCAGTCAATGTTTACTTATATAGCCCTAAATCACGAGTGTCTCAAAGGGCTGCACAAGCCACAACGACAACCTCGGCTCAGATCCCGCATCAGGGCAAGAAAAAACTCAACCCAATGGGATAACAATGAGAAACCTTGGAGGGGACCGCAGATGTGGGGTTGAAAAACACTGCTCTAGATAAGCTAAAATAAAAGTGCTTTGGTGAAAATTTTGCAGACATTTTGGTCCAAAAGCCCGTCTTTTAGCCCCTGTGTTGGCTTTTTAGGTGCAAATGAACCACTCCACGCCATGTCCCGTCCTGCTGAGTGAGACTGTTTCTCCGCTCAGACAGACATTTTTGTAGTTTTAGGAAACTGGGACCGGACGGACACCGAAGTATCTAGTAACAGTTATTTAGTGCAGTGCAAACAAAAAAAGACGATTTAAATGTAATACAAAACACTATCAAACAATGTATGCTAACTCTGTTATACTAACTCTGTCCCACTAGCTATACATGCTAAAATGTTATTACAATTAGTAAATCAACTATTAGACGTACTGATTGATTGTAGTCACCGTTGCCATAATTGCAGGAACGGTTTCTACCAGAGGTGTGGACTCGAGTCACATGACTTGGACTCGAGTCAGACTCGAGTCATGAATTTGATGACTTTAGACTCGACTTGACAAAATGTAAAGAGACTTGCAACTCGACTTAGACTTTAACATCAATGACTTGTGACTTCACTCGGACTTGAGCCTTTTGACTTGACATGACTTGCTACTTTCCCCAAAACCTAAAGCTTAAAGAAGTTATTTGGGAGCGCTCCGTAGCTTTCATTTTGTACGTGTCTGTCTATCAGCATGTGTGCTGCTTGTCAGCGTGTGTGCTCTCAGTACAACAGCCAATCAAATTAGATCTACATTGTTTTCATCACACAGCATTCAGCCAATCAAATTGCAGGACAACCAATGAACAAGAGTTGTCAAACAACGCGCCAGTGAGAAAGATTTATACCAAAGTTGGTTTCGTTCGGGTATAAAAACTACGACTTGGTCAACAAAAAAGGAATTGCCGTATGCAAATCACGCAGTTCGAATATTACAGACGGAGACGCAACAACTTCCAACTTCGTTCGACATTTGAAGTTGCACAAAGAAGGGTACGTTTTGAATGTAAGATAACGTTTATTGGCTAAGTAACGTGACTTTTATTTGCTGTGTAGTTAAATCAGTGAGGCTGTAAACTCACTGCTAACGTCATAACCATAGACATCTTATAAGTAGACGCAGCATCGAGCGCTACTGCTTACTGGCGCAGACGAGACGCGGGGCCGCCATCTTGGAGTGGTGATCCCCTCCACTCAGTGCAATTCATTTGGCAGGAGCAATGAACTGTCAGCGCATTTAATTCATTTTACCTCACTGAATACCACTGATTTTCACGCGCTTTTTTGTCATACGTGTATCTATGGTAACGGACACATGCTTTATTATTCATAGTTTGCTTAACAGTAATATAATATTCTTATATGCTATAAGTGACCAGACGTCCGAGATCAAAACCGGGAATATAAGCCCAGAGAAGGGGGAAAAAAGAGGTCATCTATTTTTAAGTTGAAGAAACAATATAATTACGTTATATATACATGCGTATATCCTACATAAACAATGTATGAATACATTAGATATCTATATATCTTATAGACTGTATCTCTGTTGCTGCAGCAGCAGAGAGTTTATTCTGTCTTGACACTTTGTATTGATATTTTGTATTACATTCTTCCCTTAAATGATCATGTTTACAGTGATTGTTATATATGTATTTTTTATGTATGTCGCTTTGGATAAAAGCGTCTGCCAAATACTTAAACATATATAAACACCTGAAAGTCTTTATATCAGCTAAAACCACCAATCTGTTTCACTGGATTCAGAATAAAACCAAATGCTGTCTTACCCAACAATGTTAGTACTTGAATATTGTTACTTGAAGACTTATTCCTGGTTACAATTATACTGTTAAGAAAGTATTGTCTTATATTTTGCCTAAAATGAGAATGCATCATAATCAGTGGCGGCTGGTGAATTTTGTTTTAGGTGGGGCTGAAAGTTTGTAAACCAAACCCCTGTAGGGGTGTCATCCTCCCCCAGAAGATTTATTTGTGATTTTCACATACAAATATTGAAGATCTTTGCTCCTTCTCAACTCTGTGGTAATGTCATTTTCATAAAATACAACCAATAGTACATTAATGTTAAATCTTACTTGTGTAAAGTAATCCCCCGATTCCTATTTTCAACAGTCCGCTCATTTGAGCAGGAAAACGCTGAACACCAGCCCGGCATCTTTGTTTTCTACCTGTCAACTGTCAGTTTAGGCTGCTCGCCGGCTCCTCATCACCACTTCAAGATGCAATTTGCTCGCGTCACAGCAACCAATACTGCGTCTACTTATAAGAAGTCAATGGTTATAACATCATTTCAAACACAGCAATCTGTTGCGTCCACTGCCGTTTGCTACCTTATTCATACTTTTTATCAAGTGATTTTTTTAAGCAGGGTTGCATGAGGTACCTAGACATAACGTTACGTTAGTCAATGTATCACACACAGTAACATAACGTTAGACGGCGGTCAGCAGCACCGTGTATTTTAGCCACCTACAAAAAGACAAACATAGTCAAATAAAGGTCAGTTAAAATGTATACTATATTAAGAATATGTGTACATATTGCATAGGGCCCTGACATCTAAAAAGTACAACTCTGTTCATTGTTATGTTCATGTATTTGTTATGTTTTTCATATGTACGCACACATAAACACACATACAGTATGAGATGAGATCAATGAGATAAGGTAAGAACAGAATAGAAACTGCTGTGGAACTAGTTACAATGCAATATGCCATGGAAATACAATGTTAACACTTTTGTACAAATAAGTACAGTTGCACTTGTTTTTGCAAATGTGTTTATTCTGTAAAGGAATGAGTTAAATGTTTAAAATTGTTTAAACTATTAAAATGACTGGTTAATAGTGCTATTATGAATTGCAATGTCAGTACTATTTTTTTCCTGCTATTTCAAATGCACTTGTTTTAATAAATAAATACAGCGGTTTAAAAGCATACACAATCTGTGTAAAAATATTAGTCTGTGGTTAAAAGGACTTGAAAGGACTCGAAACTCAAAATGCAGGACTTGTGACTTGACTTGAAACTCTCCAGTCTTGACTTTGGACTTGACTCGGGACTTGCCTGTCTTGACTCGGGACTTGACTCGAGACTTGAGGGCAAAGACTTGAGACTTACTTGTGACTTGCAAAGCAATGACTTGGTCCCACCTCTGGTTTCTACTATTTAATGCAGTTTTGGGTTATTCCTTCTGTGTATCGCCCTCGGACCAGGGCAGAGCTCTAAGCTGGGCTACCTGCAGAGCATTTTAGGTTATGTGTTTGCAGCTTAGTTTAAATTACAAAATAAATAAACAAGGCAGACTTGTACAAAGAAACTAAGAAAACATTTAAACTATATGGAGCACATTACACCAGTTTTAAAGTCGCTGCATTGGGTCCCTGTCCGCTTCAAGGTCGATTTTTAAAGTTCTTTTATTAGTTTTTAAATGTCTTAATGGCATTGCGAATTCTTAATCTATCTGGCCTGCTTTTACCGTATCAACCCTGTGGCACTGGCCTTTAAGCTTTACCAAATACCAGAACAAAGACCAACTGTGCGGCGGCATTTAGCCAATATGGCCCCGACCTGTGGAACAGCCGGCCAAAGAGCCCCAGCACTGCAGTGAGCATTGACATTTAAAAAAAAAAAAGGCTAAAGACACACCTTTTTAGTCAGGCTTTTACCTGATTATCTTATTGATTGATTGATTGAAACTTGTATTAGTAGATTGCACAGTACAGTACATATTCCGTACAATTGACCACTAAATTTGACACTGTCGACCACTCAATACTTTTGGACAGGTTGGAAAACTGGGTGAGGATCTCAGGCACAGTTTTAAGCTGGTTAAAGTCATATTTACAAGATAGGAACTATTTTGTTTCCATTGGTGACTTTGTATCAGAACCAACCAAAGTAACGTGTGGAGTCCCCCAAGGTTCAATCTTGGGGCCGACTTTATTTAACATCTATATGCTCCCACTAGGACAAATCATGCAAAATAATAACATTGACCATCATTGCTATGCCGATGACACCCAAATCTATGTAGCGCTATCACCAAATGACTATCGCCCCATAGATCTTCTGTGCCAGTGCATTGAGCAAGTCAAACACTGGATGTGCCAACATTCCCTACAACTAAATGAAGATAAAACTGAGATAATTGTTTTTGGTGCTAAAAAAGAAAGGTTTAAAGTCATCCAACACCTTCAATCACTGTCCCTGAAAACCTCAAATAAAGCCAGAAATCTTGGGGTTATTTTAGATTCTGATTTACATTTCGACAGTCACATCAAATCAGTAACAAAATCGGCCTACTATCACCTCAAAAATGTAAAAAGACTTAGAGGGCTCATGTCAGCTCAAGACTTTGAAAAACTTGTACATGCCTTTATTACCAGTAGGCTAGACTATTGTAATGGTCTCCTTGCAGGTCTTCCCAAAAAAACTGTCAGGCAGCTACAGCTTGTTCAGAACGCTGCTGCTAGAGTTCTAACAAAGACCAAAAAATGTGAGCACATTACACCAATTCTTGAATCCTTACATTGGCTCCCTGTACATCAGAGAATTGATTTCAAAATCCTCCTGCTCACATATAAATCACTACATGGTCTAGGGCCGAAGTATATTACTGATATGCTCCCACTATATACGCCCTCTAGATCACTAAGATCTTCAGAGACCAATCTGTTAGCGGTTCCAAGAGTAAACTCAAATCAAGGGAGAGCATCATTCAGTCACTATGCAACAAATAGCTGGAATAAACTTCCTGAAGATGTCAGACTTTCCCCAACTCTGACTACTTTTAAAACTAGACTGAAGACTTTTATGTTCACCTTAGCTTTCAGCTAAATCTTTTAATCTTTTAACTTTTAACGTCTGCACTGTTTTTATCTCTATTGTCTGCATTTTAATTTTGCTTTTATTTTCTTTCATTTCACTTTGTTGTCTGTGAAGCACTTTGAGTCTGCCTCGTGTATGAAAAGCGCTATACAAATAAAGTTGCCTTGCCTAAATGGTAACACCCAAATATGTTTTTCAACTTGTTTAAGTCGGGGTCCACGTTAATCAATTCATGGTAGTTAAATCATTCAAAACTCTTATGTTTTTTTTTTTTTTAAATTATTGTATTGTGTTGTTTTCTATCTTTACTAATATTACTATACGAATATCTTCTCAATGTTATGTTTTCATTACCTTATTATTGTAATATTTGTATTTATAATTATTTTTTTACATACATTTGATCAGTATTTTCTATGGCTTGTCCCTCATAATTTTGACAAAATAATAGAATGGGAAATGAATATATGTTACTGCATATGTCATCAGCCAAATAAGGAGCCTAATTTGGGTTACCAACTACCGAAAGATAAGTTGTCTAGCATGTTTACTATCTTATTTAATGCCGCAATTCTTATTTGAAACATATTTTTCATAAGTCTTTCTGTTAAAAAAAAGCTAATAATGACATTTTTGTGGTCCCCTTTACTTTGAAAAGTATTGAAAATAATCGTAACACATTTTGGTACTAGTACCAAATAATAAATGCTATATGTATCGCTAACTTTCCCCTGCTGGACGACTGCAAGTAGGACCGAAGATGTATCGGGATTTGGAGACATTGATGTACCCGCGGAACTGAGGCAAGCAATTGTCGTGCACTTAGATGAACTTGCAAAGTCTCTCGACGGATACTTCCCGACAAGAGAGTCGAGTCCTGCATGGGTGAGACAGCCGTTCACGCTTAGTGTTGAGACAAAATCGTTGAAATTCAGCAGAGCCAGGTTCAAAGGCAACTCTTCAAAACAACAACACGCTCAACGTTTTGGTGTCAACAACTGGTGGCGTACCCTGTGATTGCTAAGAAAGCCCTGGAGATGTTCATACTTACATACAGTATCTTTGCCAGCAATCCTTTGAGGACGCTTGACAGAAAAACGGAGAAAACGAACAGATTTTGTTGCGAGAATAACATAAGAGTAGCACTTGCTAAGGAGAAGCCGCACATTTCTGAATTGGTCTCTGAGAGGCAAGCAGAAGTCACTCTGATTTGCAGAAAGTTTAAATGATGTTTTTTTTTGTAGGTGAAAAACATGTTTTGCTGGTTTTGTTCTTTGAACACAGTGATGTTGATGCACGGTTCATTTTGTGCACCAGTAAAAAACACACACACACAATTGTTGTCATGATACCAATATTTTGCATTATTAGCTTTATTTTAACAAAAAATCTTAGGGTACATTAAACATATGTTTCTTATTGCAAGTTTGTCCTTAAATAAAATAGTGAACATACAAGACTAGAGATGTCCGATAATGACTTTTTTGCCAATATCCAATATTGTCCCAACTCTTAATTACCGATTCCGATATCAACCGATACCGATTTATACAGTCGTGGAATTAACACATTATTATGCTTAATTTTGTTGTGATGCATATTGTATCGTCCCGGAAGAGTTAGTGCTGCAAGGGGTTCTGGGTATTTGTTCTGTTGTGTTTATGTTGTTATAGGGTGCGGATGTTCTCCCGAAATGTGTTTGTCATTCTTGTTTGGTGTGGGTTCACAGTGTGGCGCATATTTGTAACAGTGTTAAAGTTGTTTATACGGCTACCCTCAGTGTGACCTGTATGGCTGTTGACCAAGTATGTCTTGCATTCACTTGTGTGTGTGAAAAGCCGTAGGTATTATGTGATTGGACCGGCACGCAAAGGCAGTGCCTTTAAGGTTTATTGGCGCTCTGTATTTCTCCCTACATCCGTGTACCACTCCGTACAGCAGCGTTTTAAAAAGTCATACATTTTACTTTTTGAAACAGATACCGATAATTTCAGAACCGATACCGATAATTTCCGATATTACATTTTAAAGCATTTATCGGCAGCCCGATATTATCGGACATCTCTATACAAGACAACTTGTCTTTTAGTAGTAAGTAAGCAAACAAAGGCTCCTAATTTAGTCTGCTGACATACGCAGTAACATATTGTGTCATTTTCCATTCTATTATTTTGTCAACATCATTAAGGACAAGTGGTAGAACATTGATTATTAATCTACTTGTTCATTTACTGTGAATATCTGCTTACTTTCTCTTTTAACGTGTTCTATCTACACTTCTGTTAAAATGTAATAATCACTTATTCTTCTGTTGTTTGGATACTTTATATTAGTTTTGGATGATACCACAAATTTGGGTATCAATCCGATACCAAGTCGTTACAGGATCATACATTGGTCATATTCAAAGTCCGGTACTTTTCAGAGGCGGAAGAGTACCGAATATGATTCATTAGTATCGCGGTACTATACTAATACTACTAACGTACAACCCTAATACACACATATGTACACAGATATACATACATATACACATGTATACACATATACAAATATATACACATAAACACATGTATATACACAGTACATACCTTCATATATAAGATACATATACATACCTACATTTACATATACTGTACATATATACACACATGTATATGTGCACACACACACCTACATTTGGATTTTGAAAATCATCATATTTTATTTTTCCTATCAAAAAGGGTTCGGTGAATGCGCATACCAAACAGGTGGGGTTCAATACCTCCAACAAGATTATGAACCACTGCGTTAGCATTTGAGCTAGCTAATGAGTTAGCTCGAACATACTTCTCCAGTAAATGAGCAGTATCACCGGTCTGTCAAAGTGTTATCAATTACGGAAATTACCTCCCTCCTCAACGCCATCTGGAGTCGAACTTTTGCTTGCATGCAGAACGGCCCAAGGCCTATGGACACCACATCAACACACCCAAGACAATGGGCATATACACACACACATACACCCTCCCCCACCCCACGCCTTCACCACCGCTTGATTCCCCTTCGGGGTGATGGACGGCTGGCAGCGCTTCATAGCAGCAGTCGACCTCCAGGGTCCCAACTCCCCCCCTTCTGTTGCGAGTTGTTTTTCCCCACTCCAGATTAGGCCCATTTAGGAGCCCAGTCTAGATTGTATTTTTTTTTACTCATCTTCTTCCCCAGCATTTTACCTTTTCCCCACCTTTTACGGGGCGCGTCATGGCGACCCATCAGCGTTCCTGTTCTGTAACCCTGTACACTTTTTTTTGTCTAATCTTGTATGGGTTTGTGCTGAAAACATAGTTTCGTTGTACTTGTTGCAATGACAATAAAGACCTATCCTATCCTATCCTAAATTTAAATTCAAATGGGTTATACAAACCGCCGGGAGTTGTACGGTGGTTTACATGTATACAGTTTATCGTTACATCCTTACAGTAGATACGTGTTTTTGGACGTTTACTTCAATTATTAATGTTCGCGATTACGTCAACGGAGAGATTTCAGCCTTCCGTTTGACGGACGATCCGCCGGCGTTCCGTATCCACTGGACCCGATGAAGGAGGTAGCGATAAATGAGATAAACTTGAGACATACTAAAATTCACCACAAACTGTCAACAAAATAAAACAATCTTATGCTAGCCAAAGTCTGAAACTTTAATGCAGCCACATCTTACTTACAGCTCACCAAACACTTTCGAAAGCATTACGATGCTCAATTAACAGCGTTTACGGCAGAAACGCATTAGCGGGACTGATGTATTTGTGTCTCCCAAGGTAGAGTGTTAATTAACTTACCACCCTCTTAAAATCTTTCTTTTGACAAGCAGGCTAATTGAGAAATAGAGACCGGGCTACGTCGCGTCTTGTTCCGCCTGCTTCCCCGGCGTGCTAACGACTCCGTAATTAGAGCGGCCATATAAATGCCAGCGTCGCCTCGGGGGTGGCTAACACTCACATGAACTATGGCGAGCGGTAAATGGAGTGGAAGACCTTACCAGTGTCTCCAATCCATGTCTTTGCAGGCCAAGTGAAAAACGATAAAACGCGAAAAGGGCCTGACTTTGTGTCTTTAATCGAATGTGAGGCACAGCCTGCGTTAAGAACTTTACTCCTAACAGTCCGCTCTTAATTCTTTTTCATGACGACAAACTTGTCTGTGCCATCGTCTTGATTCAAACGACAAAGTCAGGAGACGGTTGAATCCCAACCCATCTATTACTTCCTACAACTTTGGAAGTGTTGCTGATGATCCATGTGTATTTGGAGTAAACATAGCTGACACTAAATATTTGCTTATCAGACGTTTCAGCAGATGAACTTCACCGCTACCATCATCATCAGTAAACAGGTGTATTAAGCCCTCAGATTGAAGCCGAATTAGCATTTAAATTAGGGAGCAAGGGTAAATCCCATTTTAGCTCACAGGAAAGGTTTTAGTTCATTTGTTGTTGGGGAAAAGGACATAAAGCTAGGGATGGGTACTGTACACATTTGAACCGGTACGCAACGGTACCAACTTTCGGTACTTTTGCGTGTATTAATACACACAAAAGTACTCACTACTCACCCCCAAATCCTCCACACGACACTTCGCTCCGGACAGGCTAACCTCCTCCAACCTCCGAGGACAAAGCTACGAACAATGGGAGACCAGGCTTTTTGCTCCGCCGCTCCGAGTCTATTGAACGCTCTCCCTGACCACCTGAGGGCACCACAGACTGTGGATGCTTTTAAAAAAGGCTTAAAAACCCTTCTTTTTTAAAAAGCCTTTTTTTTAATATATGCATACTAGTTCTAGCTATTAGGCTGTTCTAGTTTTTATTTTTATTTATTATCTTTTTTTTTTAATACTGTAGCACTTTCAGTTTGTTTACTTAAAGGCCTACTGAAATTTTTTAATTTTATTTAAACGGGGATAGCAGATCCATTCTATGTGTCATACTTGATCATTTCGCGATATTGCCATATTTTTGCTGAAAGGATTTAGTATAGAACAACGACGATAAAGTTCGCAACTTTTGGTCGCTGATTAAAAAAAGCCTTGCCCCTACCGGAAGTAGCGTGAAGAAGAAAGAAGAAGAAGCTAACTTATCAACCGGACTTCACAGAGCTATGCTAAAAACACTAGCTATCCACCTACGCCAGCCAGCCCTCATCTGCTCATCAACACCCGTGCTCACCTGCGTTCCAGCGATCGACGGTGCGACAAAGGACTTCACCCGATCACAGATGCGGTCGGCGAGACGGAGGAAGTTAAGGTGAGTTCGGCGGCTAACGCGTCTGCTATCCATCTCTGTGTTCCTGGTTGTGTTGCTGTAGTCCGCAGCTAATACACCGATCCCACCTACAACTTTCTTTTTTGCAGTCTCCATTGTTCATTAAACAAATTGTAAAAGATTCACCAACACAGATGTCCAAAATACTGTGGAATTTTTCGATGAAAACAGAGCAGTTTGTATGGGTCCGAATACTTCCGTTGCCGTCGTGACTTCACACGCATACGTCATCATACAGAGATGTTTTCAAGCGGAAGTTTCCCGGGAAATTTAAAATTGCACTTTTCCATTCTATTATTTTGTCAAAATTATTAAGGACAAGTGGTAGAAAATGAATTATTAATCTACTGTTAATATCTGCTCATTTTCTGTTTCAACATGTTCTATATACACTTCTCTTAAAATGTAATAATCAGTTATTATTCTGTTGTTTGATACTTTACATTAGTTTTGGATGATACCACACATTTGGGCATCAATCCGATACCAAGTCGTTACAGGATCATACATTGGTCATATTCAAAGTACTCATGTGTCTAGGGACATATTCACTGAGTTTATAAACATAATATACATTTAAAAATGTGAGGTTAAAAAATATCGATGTAATGATAGTAGTATCGACTAGATACGCTATTGTACGTGGCATCATTACAGTGGATGTTAGGTGTAGATCCACCAATGGCGTTTGTTTATATTGTAGCGTCCCGGAAGAGTTGATGCTGCAGGGAATTCTGGGAATTTGTTCTGTAGAGTTTATGTTGTGTTGCAGTGCAAATATTCTTCCAAAATGTGTTTTTCGTTGTTGTTTCGTGTGGTTTTGTCATGTCTGTGTGATCATGTTTTGTTTTAGTTATGTTCGGTTTTGTTTTTGGACTATTTGTGCACTCTTGTTTTGTCACCATGACGACCGATTAGTTGCACCTGTTTTCACGTTCGGTCTCACACACCTGTTGTCAATCATGTCTGTATTATTTAAGCCCATTGTTTTCAGTTAGTCGGCCTGGCGACATCACACGTTATCATCACTCTGCTTCATGCCATGTTCACAGTCCCATGCCAAGTAAGTTTTTGTTTCATGTTTATAGTTTTTTTGCCTTTGTGCAAGCCTTTTGTTTTCATTAGCCAAGTTTTGTACCTCCGCCATTGTGCGCGCCTTTCGTTTGTTCTTTTTTGATAGTGTTAAATAAAATCATGTACTCACATTCACGTCTTGCCCGCGCCAACTTTCCGTTGTCTTCCGGAAAAACAAGCCCCAAGGACCAAGTCGTGACAGGTTTCACTATATGGCACATGTTTATGACAGTGTTGGCATTGTTCATACTGCCACCCTTAGTGTGACATGTATGGCTGTTGACTAAGTATGCGGTTCAGTCCCTCGTTTATGGTGAGATCTAAGTGAAGATATCTGTGTAATTAGTTCTTTATCCGACAAATTGAGATATTAGTTAGACTTTGATAAGTATAGACATTGTGATTTGTGACATTTTATTAAATAAAACGAACCAAACTTGCTACAAAATTGACAACAAACGTATTGATTTTTAAAAAATTATTCAAAGATTGAAAGTTGCTATCAATCCCACGTGGGTGCTTGGCATTTTTCGGGCCCCAAAGCACCCACAGAACCGGCGCCTATGGTCAGAACACACTTTTTAAAAACATTGACGACTATTTAGTTTTCAGTGATCCCAAACATCAGTGTTAATGCTAGGTTCACACCAACGGCGCTTTGACGGCGGCATGCACGGCGGCATGCACGGCGGCATGCAAAGCGGCGTTAAAGCGTAACAAAGCCTGATTAAAGGGTGAGGGTCCTAATGGATCGTGGGAAAGCTTGTAGTGAAGCGGGACATGCGGCAAGTTCGCCCAAAAATATTAAACGGTTTAAAAAAATTCTGCGCTCTGTCAAGAATGGAATAAAGCGCAGAGAGCGTATCAAAGCTCAGCATAGCTTGACTCAAAGCGTAGGAAAGCTTAACAGATCTTGGTTCAAAGCGCAATAGGAAGTGACTGTGATATTGACTAGTGACATTGAAACTTTATGTAAAACCAACACAGGATTACAAATCCATTCTCTTTTGCATCATTGCCTTTTTTATACGATGATCATTGTTTCTGTACTTCTGCTGTTTGATGTTGCAGTTTGACATTACTGTCTATAATTTTTCTGTGTGAAAATGTTAATAATAAAGAGAATATGTTACGTTTAAAAGAAATGCCTTTTATTATTGTCAACTAGCATAAGAAATGAAAGATAGATATTTATTAAGATGACAAAGAAATAAAAGAAATGAAGATATAAAACATAATAACGAAAAAAAAGAGAAATTGAAAAAATAAATGAGTATAAAAAATAAAAGAAATGCCTTTTATTATTGTCAACTAGCAAAAGAAATGAAAGATAGATATTTATTAAGATGACAAAGAAATAAAAGAAATGAAGATATAAAACATAATAAATAATAAACATAATATAACGAAAAAAAAAGAGAAATTGAAAAAATAAATGAATATAAAAAATGTGTGGAAAACAGTATACTGAGTTTTTCACATTTTTTTTTAACTTATTTGTTTATCATATTTCTCTTTTTTATTACATTGTGTTGTATCCTGTATATAATAAAACAAAAAGAGAAATCAAATAAATAGATACATCTAAAAAAATGTGGGGAAAACTTAGTATACTGAGTTTTTCACTTTTTTTTTTTTACTTATTTGTTTATCATATTTCTCTTTTTTATGAAATTATGTGTTTTATCCTGTATATAATAAAACAAAAAGAGAAATCAAATAAATAGATACATCTAAAAAAATGTGGGGAAAACTTAGTATACTGAGTTTTTCACATTTTTTTTTAGTTATTTGTTTATCATATTTCTCTTTTTTATTACATTATGTGTTTTATCCTGTATATAATAAAACAAAAAGAGAAATCAAATAAATAGATACATCTAAAAAAATGTGGGGAAAACTTAGTATACTGAGTTTTTCACATTTTTTTTTACTTATTTGTTTATCATATTTCTCTTTTTTATTACATTATGTGTTTTATCCTGTATATAATAAAACAAAAAGAGAAATCAAATAAATAGATACATCTAAAAAAAATGTGGGGAAAACTTAGTATACTGAGTTTTTCACATTTTTTTTTTACTTATTTGTTTATCATATTTCTCTTTTTTATTACATTATGTGTTTTATCCTGTATATAATAAAACAAAAAGAGAAATCAAATAAATAGATACATCTAAAAAAATGTGGGGAAAACTTAGTATACTGAGTTTTTCATTTTTTTTTTTACCTATTTGTTCATCATATTTCTCTTTTTTATTAAATTATGTGTTTTATCCTGTATATAATAAAACAAAAAGAGAAATCAAATAAATAGATACATCTAAAAAAATGTGGGGAAAACTTAGTATACTGAGTTTTTCACATTTTTTTTTACTTATTTGTTTATCATATTTCTCTTTTTTATTACATTATGTGTTTTATCCTGTATATAATAAAACAAAAAGAGAAATCAAATAAATAGATACATCTAAAAAAATGTGGGGAAAACTTAGTATACTGAGTTTTTCACATTTTTTTTTACTTATTTGTTTATCATATTTCTCTTTTTTATTACATTATGTGTTTTATCCTGTATATAATAAAACAAAAAGAGAAATCAAATAAATAGATACATCTAAAAAAATGTGGGGAAAACTTAGTATACTGAGTTTTTCACATTTTTTTCTTATTTTTGTTGTAACAATGCACAACAGAGCTTGATAATCGTGTCAGAGTCTGATTTAAAGCGTCAGGATCGCATCAAAGCGTAATAAAGTTCAATAAAGCGTAATAAAACGTATCAAAGCGGGATCAAAGCGGCATCAAATCGTGAGGAACGGTAACAAAGCTGCAACTAATTCGTATCAGAGCGTATCAAAGCATAACATTACTTCGGAGATCGGGATATTCGTGGAAAAATTGACAAAAATGACGGCGCTTTGCTCGCCGCTTTAAAGCGCGGCAAGCGCCGTTGGTGTGAACCAGGCATTAGTAACCCTCAAAGACAATGAAACTGTTAAATGTCAGACATACTGGACAGGTGATTTCAAAGTCTACAGATGTGGCATTAAATATCACGCAGCGTGAAAAACAGATATTGTTAACAGTAAAGAGGCAAAGTTGGACGTGCTACCCAAAGCAGCGTACTGGAGGACGCTCCATCCTCATCCTCTCACTTTCTACTCTGGACGACCTTCATCCCCCCCGGGCTCCTCTCGGCTGGCTATCACTGTAATTGCAAGTCATGGATGCTGTCACCTTCCCCCCAGCGACTCGCCATGTGCCATCAGCAAAATCCCCCTTGTACCGTCTAAGCCGGCCATTTAAGCTCCGCCCACGGCGTGATCGATAGGTCACACTTAAAATAAGCCCCCCCACTCCGCCGCGTTCCTGCATGGTCTTCAGCTTTGTCTCCAAACAGACAAATGCCTCCTGTTAGCAGTGAAAAGCTTCTTCTTAAGAGTGGAGTCATTTGTCCTGACGCATCCCTGGCCCACTTTTCGCTCCTTCATGTTACGTTTCGAGCCGGAATGGGCCTTGTGACGATTATCCGTCACATGTTCCTTTGTTCGGACTTTGTTTATTTCCCCCCTGTTCCAAATGGCTTCTTCACGCTAAACAAGACTCGCTACTGAGACAAAACAATGAATCACAGAGATGGCCTTCATTTTTTTAAAAACTTTAGAACGTTCTCAGTATACCAACAATAGTTTGTTCAGCTTGAGCAAAGTTAGCTGCAGAACATTTTCCAGCACTAAGCTTGACCTGACTTAGTAGAGCTGGGGACGAAATATTGATAACTTAACTTTTGGAAGGTATTTCCTACCATCCCATGGGCGGTATAGCTCGGTTGGTAGAGTGGCCGTGCCATCAACCTGAGGGTTGCAGGTTCGATCCCCGCTTCCGCCATCCTAGTCACTCCCGTTGTGTCCTTGGGCAAGACACTTTACCCACCTGCTCCCAGTGCCACCCACACTGGTTTAAATGTAACTTAGATATTGGGTTTTCACTATGTAAAGCGCTTTGAGTCACTAGAGAAAAGCGCTATATAAATATAATTCACTTCACTTCACTTCATCCCATAATGAAAATACTGCAGGCCAACCATCTAATAAACCTCCATTTTCAACAAACCTACGGTGTATATTTTCGTAAACATTCATGACCATTTTCAATTTAGGCTGTGAATCTTTGGGCATCATATGATTCGATTCGATTCTTGGGGGTAACAATTCGATGGATTCTCGATTCAAAGCGATTCTCAATTCAAAACCAATACTTTTTTTTGTATATACATTAGGTGCCAGTTCTATGACTAATTATATTCCTCTATAAAATGCAGGGTGACACAAAAAAAGCTTTCATCACCTAAACTTGAATAACTTTTGAAATAATTAATCAATTCTTTTTATTCTAGCCTATTTTCGGCTGAATTCTATCCACGCGGCTCAATTGCAATTCAAAGAACGGTTTGGATGTCGTGAATTTCCTGCCCACACAATGATCTACAGATGGATCAACAAGTTCCGAACCCATGGGACTGTTAATAACCTCAATCGTAAAGATACTAACAGACAATCACACTCTGGACGACCGAAATCATCAAAGACACCACAGAACGTTGATGCAGTCAGAGACTCTGTTGTTCGCAGCCCACGCAAGTCTGTGCGTCGACGAAGTCAGGAGCTTGGAATGAACCGGGAGTCTGTGCGGAGAATTTTGATCGCAGATCTCGACCTCTATCCTTACAGGATACAGATTGAAGGCCTACTGAAATGAATTTTTTTTATTTAAACGGGGATAGCAGATCCATTCTATGTGTCATACTTGATCATTTCGCGATGTTGCCATATTTTTGCTGAAAGGATTTAGTAGAGAACATTGACGATAAAGTTCGCAACTTTTGGTCGATGATGAAAAAAAGCCTTGCCTATACCGGAAGTAGTGTGACGTCACAGGAGGAAGGGCTCCTCACAATTTCCCATTGTTTACAATGCAGCGAGAGAGATTCGGACCGAGAAAGCGACGATTACCCCATTAATTTGAGCGAGGATGAAAGATTTGTGGATGAGGAAAGTGAGAGTGAAGGACTAGCGTGCAGTGCAGGACGTATATTTTTTCGCTCTGACCGTAACTTAGGTACAAGGGTTCATTGGATTCCACACTTTCTCCTTTTTCTATTGTGGATCACGGATTTGTATTTTAAACCACCTTGGATACTATATCCTCTTAAAAATGAGAGTCGAGAACGCAAAATGGACATTCACAGTGACTTTTATCTCCACGACAATACATCGGCGAAGCTCTTTAGCTACTGAGCTAACGTGATAGCATCGGGCTCAAATGCAGATAGAAACAAAATAAATAAACCCCTGACTGGAAGGATGGACAGAAGATCAACAATACTATTAAACCATGGACATGTAAATACACGGTTAATAATTTCCAGCTTGGCAAAGCTTAAAGGCCTACTGAAAAGAAATTTTTTTATTTAAACGGGGATAGCAGATCTATTCTATGTGTCATACTTGATAATTTCGCGATATTGCCATATTTTTGCTGAAAGGATTTAGTATAGAACAACGACGATAAAGATTGCAACTTTTGGTATCTGATAAAAAAAAGGCTTGCACCTACCGGAAGTAGCGTGACGTAGTCAGTTGAACATATACGCAAAGTTCCCTATTGTTGACAATGATGGCCGCATGAAGTGAGAGAGATTCGGACCGAGAAAGCGACAATTTCCCCATTAATTTGAGCGAGGATGAAAGATTTGTGGATGAGTAAAGTGCAAGTGAAGGACTAGTGGGGAGTTGAAGCTATTCAGATAGGGAAGATGCTGTGAGAGCCGGGGGTGACCTGATATTCAGCTGGGAATGACTACAACAGTAAATAAACACAAGACATATATATACTCTATTAGCCACAACACAACCAGGCTTATATTTAATATGCCACAAATTAATCCTGCATAAAAACACCTGCGTGTTTGTTATGCTAGCTCCTAGCTCCTCTGCTAGCTCCTAGCTCCATAGAACACGCCAATACAATTCAAACACCTGATCAACACACACAATCACTCAGCCCAAAAGACCGTTTACCTAACCCAAGGTTCATAAAGCTTATATATTTTTAAAAAGTTACGTACGTGACGCGCACATACGGTCAAGTTATCGAATGTTTAGCAGCCAAGGCTGCATACTCACGGTACCTGATATTCAGCTGGGAATGACTACAACAGTAAATAAACACAAGACATATATATACTCTATTAGCCACAACACAACCAGGCTTATATTTAATATGCCACAAATTAATCCTGCATAATAACACCTGCGTGTTTGTTATGCTAGCTCCTAGCTCCTCTGCTAGCTCCTAGCTCCTCTGCTAGCTCCTAGCTCCATAGAACACGCCAATACAATTCAAACACCTGATCAACACACACAATCACTCAGCCCAAAAGACCGTTCACCTAACCCAAGGTTCATAAAGCTTATATATTTTTAAAAAGTTACGTACGTGACGCGCACGTACGGTACGGTACGTGTTATGCTAGCTTTTAGCTCCTCTGCTAGCTCCTAGCTCCATAGAACACGCCAATACAATTCAAACACATGATCAACACACACAATCACTCAGCCCAAAAGACCGTTCACCTAACCCAAGGTTCATAAAGCTTATATATTTTAAAAAAGTTACGTACATACGCAAAAAAAAGCCAAAACTGCATACTCACAGTAGCACGTCTGCGTCTTTGTCATCCAAATCAAAGTAATCCTGGTAAGAGTCTGTGTTGTCCCAGTTCTCTACAGGCGTCTGTGTATCCAAGTCAAAAGTCCTCCTGGTTAGAGTCTCTGTTATCCGAGTTCTTCCATCTTGACTGCATCTTTCGGGAATGTAAACAAAGAAGCGCCGGCTGTGTACTGTTGTGGCTGACTACGTTCGAAAAATACGTCCATTTCGCACCGACAACTTTCTTCTTTGCTTGCTCGGCTTCCTTCTCCATAATGCAATGAACATGATTGAAACAGATTCACGAACACAGATGTCCAGAATACTGTGGAATTATGAAATGAAAACAGAGCTTTTTCGTATTGGCTTCAATGTGGAAGGCATACCCGTGTTCGCCGGTCTACGTCACGCGCATACGTCATCCTCAGAGGCGTTTCGAACCGGAAGTTTAGCGGCAAATTTAAAATGTCACTTTATAAGTTAACCCGGCCGTATTGGCATGTGTTATAATGTTAAGATTTCATCATTGATATATTAACTATCAGACTGCGTGGTCGGTAGTAGTGGGTTTCAGTAGGCCTTTAACAATGCTGTTGCTAACGACGCCATTGAAGCTAACTTAGCTACGGGACGGCGGCGGGCGTTGTAGCTTTCGACGACACAGAAACATATATTTCCCCAAAGTTATGTACGTGACATGCACATAGCGACACGCACGTACGGGCAAGCGATCAAATGTTTGGAAGCCAAAGCTGTACTCACGGTAGCGCGTCTGCTATCCATCTCAAAGTCCTCCTGGTTGTGTTGCTGTAGTCCGCCGCTAATACACCGATCCCACCTACAGCTTTCTTCTTTACAGTCTCCATTGTTAATTAAACAAATTGCAAAAGATTCACCAACACAGATGTCCAGAATACTGTGGAATTTTGCGATGAAAACAGCTTTTTGTATTGCATTCAATGGGTCCGAATACTTCCGTATCAACCATTGACGTCATGCGCATACGTCATCATACATAGACGTTTTCAACCGGAAGTGTGGCGGGAAATTTCAAATTGCACTTTATAAGTTATAAGTATTGGCATGTGTTGCAATGTTAAGATTTCATCATTGATATATAAACTATCAGACTGCGTGGTCGGTAGTAGTGGGTTTCAGTAGGCCTTTAAACAAAAGCTTACACCTGCCGACATGAGGAAACGAGTGATCATGTGCCAGTGGTTTTGCGATAAGATTGACGCTGCGCCAGACTTCCTTGACAATGTCTGGTTTTCGGATGAGGCACATTTTCTGCTGTCAGGTCATGTGAACTCTAAGAACAACATCTTCTGGGGGAGCACACCCCCTGAGTACTGTCTGCAAAGGCCATTACACTCTGTCAAGTGCACTGCATGGGTCGCCATCTCCAAACATGGCATCATTGGACCATTCTGGTTCGAGGACGACAACGAGCGGTTCGAAAATAGGCCTCAACTATAAATGTCTTTTGTTCAGTAGTCCACGGCATCTCGAAGTTGAAATTTTCTAAACTTTTAGAACATTAATTCTTCTTGGTAAATCTGAAAAATAAAAATAATTGATTAATTATTTCAAAAGTTATTCAAGTTTAGGTGATGAACGCTTTTTTTGTGTCACCCTGTAGATAAAATTCTAAACATTTCTTAAAGGAGAACTAGCACCCAATGTAAAAAAAATAAAATATATATTTTTTTTGCCTACCGTTAATCCTCATAAGAGACAAGAAGACAAAAGTTTAGTTTTTTCCGCTTTATAACATAAAAATTGTCCCGTTCTTAGTGGCTAGAAATGCAGCTAAATCACTTTAAAAATGCATTAAAAAACCATCAATACTTAATTTAAGTTCCTTGACCTGTATAATAACCAAGCTGTGGCGACATTGTTGTTGTAAGAGCGAACACTGAGTAACTCTTTTTCTAGCGTACTATCATATCGTCAAGCTATGGTATTAGCCGTGGAAGCTAACTACGGCAAAATATAATAGGTAATACTTGTATAGTGCTTTTCTACCTTGAAGGTACTCAAAGCGCTTTGACACTATTTCCACATTCACCCATTCACACACTGATGGTGGGAGCTGCCATGCAAGGCCCTAAACACGACCCATCAGGAGCAAGGGTGAAGTGTCTTGCTCAAGGACACAACGGACGTGACAAGGTTTGTAGAAGGTGGGGATTGAACCAGGAACCCTCAGGTTGCTGGCCCGGCCACTCTCCCAACCCCGCCACACCATCCCCAAAGCTAGCTTCTACGTCAGCACGAAACGCGTTTGAGTTTGTAATGCACAACACAATGCGATAAGACACCAATCTGTACTGACTGAAAAACATGAACAATCATATTACAGTGTCTGTAAAGTATTAGCCCGCATTTCCTGTTTTGTTTGTACATAGCTAGCCAGACAGCATATGCTGCCGGTTAAAATACACGCATGACATGCTGCGTGTATCGTGATCAATATAAAGTGCGACTCATTTGATGGACAGAGGCACTATAGAGAACCTACTGACCAACAGCATCTCTGTCTGGACTGGAGCCTGCAGCGCCTCAGACTGGAAGTCTCTGCAGAGAGTGGTGAGGACGGCGGAAAAGATCATCAGGACTCCTCTTTCTCCTATCCAGGAGATCGCAAAAAGCCCCTGCCTGACCAGGGCTCAGAAAATCTGCAGAGACTCCTCCCACCCCCACCAAAGACTGTTTTCACTGCTGGACTCTAGAAAGAGGTTCCGCAGCCTCCGTAGCAGAACCTCCAGGTTCTGTAACAGCTTCTTCCCTCAGGCCGTAAGACTCTTGAACGCATCATAATAATCCCCTCAATTCCCCCCAAAAATGGATTAACTCGCTGGAATATAAAGACAATACAAAATACATCCATAAACGTAGATGTATATGCAAAACTGCAATATATTTATCTGTACAGTAATCTATTTATTTATATCTGCACCTTATTGATTTTTTTATCCTGCACTACCATGAGCTAATGCAACGAAATGTTGTTCTTATCTGTACTGTAAAGTTCTAATTTGAATGACAATAAAAAGGAAGTCTAAGTCTAAGTCTAAGCTGTGTGTTTGGTCCTGCTGGCCAGTGCCGTTTTTTCCGGTTAATTATGGTAAAGCGCTCCATTTATGTCGAAATAGCTTGGCTTCAAGTTCCACATTTTGCAACTTTGTTTCGCTTTCACTTCACTTTCTCGACTTCCGTCTGCTCCAACGTCTCACTCTTCCTTCGTGCTCGCTTCTAGAAGCAGTAGTTCATCCTCCGTATATTTAGTTTTAAAAATATAAGGTTGTGAATCCTCACTTGTCCAACAATAGTCATCTTTGTTTGTTACTGAATCTGCCAAGATTAGAACACATGTGTTTGTATCCGGAAGGAGTTGTTGCCAGAAGTCGGATGCGCGCTGCTATGGAAATGGAAATAAATGCGCCGGCAGTGATTAAAATGACCAAACTCTCCTGAAAAACAACCCCACACCATAATTTCTCCTCCACCAAATTTCACACTCGGCACAATGCAGTCCGAAATGTACCGTTCTCCTGGCAACCTCCAAACCCAGACTCGTCCATCAGTTCCACGCTGGAAATCACTGAGCTCCTGAGAGCGTGCCATTCTTTCACAAATGTTTGTAGAAACAGTCTCCAAGCCTAAGTGCTTGATTTTACACACCTGTGGCCGGGCCAAGTGATTAGGACATTTGATTCTGATCATTTGGATGGGGGGCCAAATACTTTTGGCAATATAGTGTTTAAAAAACACCTTTCAGTGTGATGGCGTGCATTTTTTAATTAAAACTTGTCAAACAAATATCTTTGAAAAAGCAGGACTTTTGGATTGTCTCTCATTAGCTGGTGCTTAAGGAAGTGGCAGGTGTATATTTGTTAACGTCAAATGAGTCGCATAATGAAAAACTAAGTAAACATGCGTTCAGCCAAAGTTGGCCACATCTGCAAGTGTTAAGTGAAAGAAATGAAAATGTCAAATTAACAAGATGTCATACTTCATATTCCCAAAACGGAGGTGTTTGAAGAATTTACTGCTGACACTGCGTGGGAAGAAGATGAATCCCAACTCCCTGTGTGCCATATTGGCCATACATTTGGCAAGCGCTTTGGTACAATCCTAATATCATAATTAATAAAAATGTGGTTAAATAGACAACATGGAAAGACAGAGGTATTACTAAACCTCATCATATTATTAATAAAAACTCTTTTAAACCGTTCAATGATTTAGTTGACCAATATAATGTACCCAGAAATCATTTTTTAAATTTTATCTTATTAAAACACGCTGTAAATAAATGCATATCCTCTGAAAGTATGTCTTTAAATAGCCATGAACTGGAAGATGCACTTTTTAATCAAGATACAATTAAGAAATTAATTAAACTATTTTATGGAATAATAAATGAACACCACACTAGAAATGCAAATGATGCATGTGTTCGGAAATGGATGATGGACTTAAACATTTTCGATGAAAGAGACATATCATGGAATGATATTTGGAAAAATGCCAATAAGCCCTTTAGAAGCATTAAAGATAAACTGACTCAATTTAAGATATTGAATAGATTGTATTTTACATCTTCTCAGCTGTTTAAAATTGGTGTAGTAGATAGCAAGTTATGTATGAAGTGTCGGGCAGCTGAGGGAACTCTTGTTCATTTATTGTGGGAATGTCAGAGAATAAAAGAGTTATGGTTGAAAACAACAAAAGAAGCAATCACATTCCTTAATATAAACATCCCAATGACACTGCAAACTTGTATTCTTGGGGATCTCCATTGATTTAGTAACGTGTCATCAAAGAGTAAAAATGCTTTTCTTTCTATATGCATAATAACAAAAAGGGTAATATTTAAAAAATGGATAGCTGTTGATAGTCCAACTCATACTGACTGGTATACACAAGCTATGGAGATGATATCAGTAGAACAAACTGCATTTAGTTTAGATAATAATGAGTCATATATTGGAATATGGGATCCATTATTTAAAGTTGTTTCAACTATTAAATGAACCAAAATATGACTTATTATATCTTTGTGGAAAATATTGGACACAGTGTGTTGTCAAGCTTGTGAGATGTGATGCAGGTGTGGGCCACTGTGACACTATTGTTCATTTCTAATTTTTTTAATTATTTTTTATTAATGTTTTTAATGATAATATCAATGAGGGTTGTTTTTTTTAATCACTGCTATTTTGAAATTATTACTAATATTGATGCTGTTGTCGATAATGTTCATTTTTGTTTCACTACATTTGTATTGTTCCGTGTCATGTTTGTGTGTCCTCAATTGCTCTCAATTGCTCTGTTTGTTGTTATTCCTAACATTGGTGGGACGGGTTTGGTTTTGGAATTGGATTGCATTGTTGTGGTATTGTTGTGTATTGTTTTGTTGATTGATTAATACAAAAATTAAAAAAAAATAAAAAAATGACCAAACTCTCCTGAAAAACAACACCACACCATAATTCCTCCTCCACCAAATTTCACACTCGGCACAATGCAGTCCGAAATGTACCGTTCTCCTGTCAACCTCCAAACCCAGACTCGTCCATCAGTTCCACGCTGGAAATCACTGAGCTCCTGAGAGCGGACCATTCTTTCACAAATGTTTGTAGAAACAGTCTCCAAGCCTAAGTGCTTGATTTTATACACCTGTGGCCGGGCCAAGTGATTAGGACATTTGATTCTGATCATTTGGATGGGGGGCCAAATACTTTTGGCAATATAGTGTTTAAAAAACACCTTTCAGTGTGATGGCGTGCACATTTTTTAATTAAAACCTGTCAAACAAATATCTTTGAAAAAGCAGGACTTTTGGATTGTCTCTCATTAGCTGGTGCTTAAGGAAGTGGCAGGTGTATATTTGTTAACGTCAAAGGAGTCGCATAATGAAAAACTAAGTAAACATGCGTTCAGCCAAAGTTGGCCACATCTGCAAGTGTTAAGTGAAAGAAATGAAAATGTCAAATTAACAAGATGTCATACTTCATATTCCCAAAACAGAGGTGTTTGAAGAATTTACTGCTGACACTGCGTGGGAAGAAGATGAATCCCAACTCCCTGTGTGCCATATTGGCCATACATTTGGCAAGCGCATGTGACAGAGGGACTCAGAGAAATCCGCCGAAAATAATTGAGGAGTTAAAAGTCCACGTGGAGGTAGTGTGTATTCACAGCAGATGGTTAAAAAAAAAAGAGCCTTGATAGCATCCCAAAGTAGGTCACCACATCCTCCAGAGACAGAAAGAAAGAAGCAGGTGGGAAAGGAGGCAAAGATTGGATTGGAGGATATCAGTCGGATGCGGCCGTGATGGATGAGAAGTCCAACAAGAGTAAAGTTTCTCCTCGGATTTGGCGACGGGATTTTTCTGCATTAAGTTGGGCTATTTGTTGGTGACGTGATGCCAGCGCCGGGCTGGAATGAACAAGTGGAAGAACAAACCAGAAGAGACAAATTGGATCACCCCAACACCAGGAAGTTCAAATTGGATCATTTCCTGCTCACAAACAGATGGAAAATGAGATTTTCAAAAAAAAAAAAAAATCCTTCCTTGTAGGGAAACCGTAGAGATCATTTCTAGATCCAAGTTAGCGCCAGGATATACAATACCGTATGATTTAGAGTTTCGCTTGAAAATGATGCCTCAAAAGTCAACAAAACCAGAGCAGCTTCATTCAGTTCATCGTCCTCATTATCAACATCATCATCAGTCGTTATCGGTCCACTGCTGGACAACATGCTGCTTCTAGATCAGTGGTTCTTAACCTTGTTGGAGGTACCGAACCCCAGCAGTTTCATACGTGCATTCACCGAACCCTTCTTTAGTGAAAAATAAAAGGTATTTAAAAAAAAAATTCAAGACAAAATTAACTGGTGCACAAAATGAACCACAACAAATTACACACCTGCAAATCAGATGGAAAATTAGAGGGAACATTGTTTAGGGGTATCCATAATACGCCGATAGGGTTCGATCGAACCCAGGTTAAAGGCCTACTGAAACCCACTACTACCGACCACGCAGTCTGATAGTTTATATATCAATGATGAAATTTTAACGTTGCAACACATGCCAATACGGCCGGGTTAACTTATAAAGTGTAATTTTTAATTTCCCGCTAAACTTCCGGTTGAAAACGTCTATGTATGATGACGTATGCGCGTGACGTCAATCGTTGAACCGGAAGTATTGGTACACCATTGAATACAATACAAAAAGCTCTGTTTTCATCTCAAAATTCCACAGTATTCTGGACATCTGTGTTGGTGAATCTTTTGCAATTTGTTTAATGAACAATGAAGACTGCAAAGAAGAAAGTTGTAGGTGGGATCGGTGTATTAGCGGCGGACTACAGCAACACAACCAGGAGGACTTTGAAATGGATAGCAGACGCGCTAGTCGCCGACCTCACCTTGACTTCCTCCGTCTCCGGGCCGCCGACCGCATCTATGATCGTCGCTCCGTCGATCGCTGGAACGCAGGTGAGCACGGGTGTTGATGAGCAGATGAGGGCTGGCCGGCGTAGGTGGATAGCTAATGTTTTTAGCATAGCTCTGTGAGGTCCCGTTGCTAAGTTAGCTTCAATGGCGTCGTTAGCAACAGCATTGTTAAGCTTCGCCAAGCTGGAAAGCATTAACCGTGTATTTACATGTCCATGGCTTAATAGTATTGTTGATTTTCTGTCTATCCTTCCAGTCAGGGGTTTATTTCTTTTGTTTCTATCTGCATTTAAGCCCGATGTGCTATCACGTTAGCTCCGTAGCTAAAGAGCTTCGCCGATGTATTGTCGTGGGGATAAAAGTCACTGTGAATGTCCATTTTGCGTTCTCGACTCTCATTTTCAAGAGGATATAGTATCCGAGGTGGTTTAAAATACAAATCTGTGATCCACAATAGAAAAAGGAGAAAGTGTGGAATCCAATGAACCCTTGTACCTAAGTTGTACCTAAGAGCGAAAAAAGATACATCCCGCACTACACGTTAGTCCTTCACTCTCACATTCCTCATCCACGAATCTTTCATCCTCACTCAAATTAATGGGGTAATCATTGCTTTCTCGGTCCGAATCGCTCTCGCTGCTGGTGTAAACAATGGGGAAATGTGAGGAGTCCTTCAACCTGCGACGTCACGCTACTTCCGGTACAGGCAAGGCTTTTTTTATCAGCGACCAAAAGTTGCGAACTTTATCATTGATGTTCTCTACTAAATCCTTTCAGCAAAAATATGGCAATATCGCGAAATGATCAAGTATGACACATAGAATGGATCTGCTATCCCCGTTTAAATAAAAAAAATTCATTTCAGTAAGCCTTTAAGAACCACTGTTCTAGATAGATCTGTCTGCTCTCTGCCAGTGTACGGTTCCCCAATAGTTCACGGTGTCGCCTAGGGGTGTGGGAAAAAATCGATTCGAATTTGAATCGCGATTCTCACGTTGTGCGATTCAGAATCGATTCTCATTTTTAAAAAATCGATTTTTTTTAATTTTTTTTTTTTATAATTATTTTTTTTTTTTTTTAAATTAATCAATCCAACAAAACAATACACAGCAATACCATAACAATGCAATACAATTCCAAAACCAAACCCGACCCAGCAACACTCAGAACTGCAATAAACAGAGCAATTGAGAGGAGACACAAACATGACACAGAACAAGCCAAAAGTAGTGAAAAAAAAATTAATATTATCAACAACAGTATCAATATTAGTTACAATTTCAACATAGCAGTGATTAAAAATCCCTCATTGACATTATCATTAGACATCAACCTCAAGAAAGTCAATGACTTCACCATAAAAGTGGGTGACATTGTTATCACCAGGAAAGATGAGGTCACCTATCTAGGTTCCATTCTAGAGGCTAACCTTTCCTGTGATAAAATGGCAACCAAGGTAATCAAAAAGGTTAACCAACGAACGAGATTTCTCTACAGAATTTCCTCTCTGGTCAACAAAAGCACCTTGAGGATTCTGGCGGGAACTCTCGTTCAACCCTTTTTCGATTACGCATGCACCTCCTGGTACCCTAGCACCTCCAAAACCCTCAAATCTAAACTCCAAACATCTCAGAACAAGCTAGTCAGGTTACTGCTAGACCTCCACCCCAGATCCCACCTCACTCCTACCCACTTCTCTAAAGTGGGCTGGCTCAAGGTGGAGGACAGAGTTAAACAACTAGCACTGAGCCTAGTCTATAAAATCCGCTACACCTCCCTGATACCGAAGTACATGTCAAACTACTTCCTTAACGTAAATGACCGCCATAACCAAAACACCAGGGGGAGCTCCACTAACCACGTTAAACCCAAATTCCGAACTAACAAAGGTCTTAACTCATTCTCTTTCTATGCCACATAAATGTGGAATGCGCTCCCAACACGTATAAAAGAAAGGGCATCTCTATCCTCCTTCAAAACCGCAATAAAAGTTCACCTCCAGGCAGCTACAACCCTAAACTAACACCCTCCCCGGATTGCTAACAATCAAATGTAAACAATCAAATGCAGATACTTTTTCTTATGCCTTCTGATCTCTCTCTCTCTCTCCCTCTCCCTCTCCCTCTCCCTCTCTCTCCCTCTCTCTCTCTCTCTCTCTATGTCCACTACTTGATGTCCATATCCTAACCCCCCCCCCCCCTCCACACCCCTGATTGTAAATAATGTAAATAATTCATTGTGATTATCTTGTGTGATGACTGTATTATGATGATAGTATATATGATAGTATATATCTGTATCATGAATCAATTTAAGTGGACCCAGACTTAAACAAGTTGAAAAACTTATTCGGGTGTTACCATTTAGTGGTCAATTGTACGGAATATGTACTTCACTGTGCAACCTACTAATAAAAGTCTCAATCAATCAATCAATCAATTTATAAAAAATGTTTAAAAAAGAACAATAGTGTCACAGTGGTTTTGAAATTGTATTGCATTATTATGGTATTGTTGTGTATTGTTTTCATTTAAAAAAAATAAAAAAATAAATAAATTTAAAAAAATAAATCATTTTTGAATCGAGAATCGTGTTGAATTAAAAAAAAATCGATTTTGAATCGAATCGTGACCCCAAGAATCGATTCTGAATCGAATCGTAAGACACCCAAAGATTCCCAGCCCTAGTGTCGCCCTACAATCATGTTTCTGCTGCAGTCTCCTACCACTTCTGTGGAACTTTCCCACTCCCAACGCATGCTGTTTACAGTTGGTACTTTGACTTAGACAAACTTTAATGACCCACAAGGGAAATTGTTCCACACAGTAGCTCAGTTACAAAGGATAAATGGTAAATGGGTTATACTTGTATAGCGCTTTTCTACCTTCAAGGTACTCAAAGCGCTTTGACACTATTTCCACATTCACCCATTCACACACACATTCACACACTGACGGCCGGAGCTGCCATGCAAGCCGCTAACCACGACCCATCAGGAGCAAGGGTGAAGTGTCTTGCTCAAGGACACGACGGATGTGACGAAGTTGGTAGAAGGTGGGGATCGGCCACTCTCCCAACTGCGCCACGCCGGATGGAAAGGAAAGTAGACTAAAAATGTACGGTAGTATCAATATAAAATAACCTATACCGTATTTTCCACACTATAAGGCGCACCTAAAAACCTCCAATTTTCTCAAAAGCTGACAGTGCGCCTTATGATCCGGTGCACCTTATATATGGACCAATATTGAGCCACGACAGGTCTCGCAACTATGGGACGCATAACGTAATCCCAGCTTCTACTGTAACGTCTATTCTATGCGCCTTATAACGCGG
This sequence comes from Entelurus aequoreus, assembly GCF_033978785.1. Classification (NCBI taxonomy): domain Eukaryota; kingdom Metazoa; phylum Chordata; class Actinopteri; order Syngnathiformes; family Syngnathidae; genus Entelurus; species Entelurus aequoreus. Next base: position 16,815,200 of record NC_084748.1, read on the forward strand.
TGCGCCTTATAATGCGGTGCGCCTTTTTTTGAACAAAGTTTTTAAAATAGGCCATTCATTGAAGGTGCGCCCTTATAATCCGTTGCACCTTATAGTGCGGAAAATACGGTATGTAATATTTACATGTTATATATACAGTATATGATATATACTGATATATTGTATTGTATTTTATTTTTATATAATATACGACCCCGAAAAGGAAAAGCGGTAGAAACTGGATGGATGGATGGATATACAATATATAACAATTACCATGTACAACATTACAGTATATGTAACAGCTGCAGCATAAAATAGAGAGTAGATCCAGCAGAAAATAGACATTATAAACAAAGAGAGGTAGCTAACATAGAAGCGGTCAGGTATTAGACAGATATCATCTATTGCTGTACGGCGAGTGATTATACAGCTGGGTGGAGTGTGGAATGAAGGAGTTCTTGAATCGAACACTGTGGGAACGAAGCTGAAGGAGCCTGTCTCCAACAGGCTCCTTCAGCTTCGAGCTCCGCGGTCCCTCAATTGTCTGGTGGAGTGGGTGGGCAGGATTGTCCATGATGGCCAGCAGTATGTCCAGTGTCCTCCTGTCCCTCACTGACACAAACGCCTCCAACTGCGTGCCAATAGTTTGGCCTGCTTTCCGGATCAGTTTGTCAATCCGGTTTAAGTCCCTTATGCTGGTGCTGCTCCCCCAACAAACCACTGCAAAGTACAAGGCACTGGCCACAACAGACTGATAAAAGATCTCCAACAGCTTGCTGCACACATTAAAGGCTTACTGAAATGAAATGTTTTTATTCAAACGGGGATAGCAGATCCAAAGTAAGTGTCATACTTGATCATTTCGCGATATAGCCATCTTTTTGCTGAAAGGATTTAGTAGAGAACATCGACGATAAAGTTTGCAACTTTTGGTCGCTGATAAAAAAAGCCTTGCCTGTACCGGAAGTAGCGTGACGTCGCAGGTTGAAGGGCTCCTCACATTTCCCCATTGTTTACACCAGCAGCGAGAGCGATTCGGACCGAGAAAGTGACGATTACCCCATTAATTTGAGCGAGGATGAAAGATTCATGGATGAGGCACGTGAGAGTGAAGGACTAGAGTCCAGTGCAGGACGCATCTTTCTTCGCTCTGACCGTAACTTAGGTACAAGCTGGCTCATTGGATTCCACACTTTCTCTTTTTTCTGTTGTGGATCACGGATTTCTATTTTAAACCACCTCGGATACTATATCCTCTTGAAAATGAGAGTCGAGAACGCGAAATGGACATTCACAGTGACTTTTATCCCCGCGACAATACATCGGCGAAGCACTTTAGCTACGGAGCTAACGTTATAGCATCGTGCTTAACTGCAGATAGAAACAAAAGAAATAAACCCCTGACTGGAAGAATAGACAGAAAATCAACAATACTATTAAACCATGGACATGTAACTACACGGTTAATGCTTTCCAGCTTGGCGAAGCTTAACAATACTGTTGCTAATGACGCCATTGAAGCTAACTTAGCTAAGGGACCTCACAGAGCTATGCTAAAAACATTAGCTATCCACCTACGCCAGCCAGCCCTCATCTGCTCATCAACACCCGTGCTCACCTGCGTTCCAGCGATCGACGGAGCAACGAAGGACTTCACCCGATCATCGATGCGGTCGGCGGCTAGCGTCGGATAGCGCGTCTGCTATCCAAGTCAAAGTCCTCCTGGTTGTGTTGCTGCAGCCAGCCGCTAATACACCGATCCCACTTACAGCTTTCTTCTTTGCAGTCTTCATTGTTCATTAAACAAATTGCAAAAGATTCACCAACACAGATGTCCAGAATACTGTGGAATTTTGCGATGAAAACAGAGCTTTTTGTATTGGGATACAATGGTGTCCGTTTCAACCATTGACGTCACGCGCATACGTCATCATACATGGACGTTTTCAACCGGAAGTTTCACGGGAAATTTAAAATTGCACTTTATAAGTTAACCCGGGCGTATTGGCATGTGTTGCAATGTTAAGATTTCATCATTGATATATAAACTATCAGACTGCGTGGTCGGTAGTAGTGGGTTTCAGTAGGCCTTTAAAGGACGTAAGCTTCCTCTGCTCATGCCCTTCTTGTAAACAGCTTTGCTGTTGACTTTTAAATTGAACAAGAAAGTTTGATCATATTACGCCTACACTGGCCCACCTGCGCTGGCTCCCGGTAGACTTAAAGTACAAGTAGACTGGGGAAAAACAAGTTGACTTTATACGCTTAATTGTGTCTCATTGTATCCATTAAACCATATCCATATCATCTTACAAGATCCTCGGCTGCCGTGAATATTAATCAAGTGATGAAAGTGACGTCTTGGTGAAGATTGATGAACGCTTATTTTTAGGTCTATTTTTTTCATGCCTAGCTGGCGATCGACTGACACACCCTCCGCGATCGACCGGTAGCTTGCGATCGACGTAATGGGCACGTCTGATGTAGACTCTGGTCTAGATTATAAATCATACCACTCATCTGGATAACAGGAGGATTTAGGCATGAATTTAGTTGTTCATCTGTGACACTCAATTCATACTCGGAACCCGGAAATGGAGACAAGCCGAAGACAGTGTCTGCAAGGAGACTTCCTTGTTAACCTGTTGTGTGCATCATGATTAATTCGTCATACAAACGGGAAGATATAGATATCCTGTCAGTCGTTATCGAAGTAAAAGCAGACATTGTACAGTAGAGCATCGTTTTGTTCGTAGTTTGTTTCTCTTGTTTAGCAATGCTGCTAGAGCTGGATCTGTTTAGCAGAGCTTCTAAAACGTGTAGCTCCTCCTCCTTATATTCAGGATCAACAATATACGTTTCTGGATCATAATTTTTCCCCAAAGTAATTGTTGGCTCTCACAAAATCTGCATGATTTGCATTGTTGTTGGTGATGAAGGGATCTGTGGTTTCCTAACTCTATGTTACGCAATCACGTGACTGGTTTGCTCATTATCTCTTAAAGTGGTTCAGGAATCTCTGAGATTGATACTATTTTGATCATATCTATATACTTACAAACCTTGGAAGTCTTTCGGTGTCATACATCAGATATATGTTAAAAGCTTCAATATAGAGGCAACTTGTTTTTCCACTCTACTGCTACTTTAAGATGCGATTTTAAGGTTTTATTACTTACATGCAATATACTATATGGTTTAGCACTATCTTACCTTGATGATTGTATCTTAAACCATACGTTCCATCCAGAAATCTGTGTTCCAAGGACGATGGCTTATTACTGATTCCCACTACCCAAAAAAGTCTGCAGGTTCTAAAGCGTTTTCTATTCGGGCTCCTGTACTCTGGAATACCCTACTTACTACATGCCACATGGATAAAATCATTAAAGTCTCGCCCTAAAACTTTTACAAAGACTGTTTTAGACCAGTTGACCTGACCTTCTCTTTTTGTTGCCCCCTTCTACTGCATGGAGAGGTTACCAAGTGGTCATGGGTAATCCCTGGAGAGGACCAGTCTGGATGAGAAACTGTTTTAAGTCGTGACCCTGGGTGGACCACTACTCTATGAGATGGATGAAGACTTCCTATGACCCTTTGCTTGCCCCCAATGGACTAGACTTACACATTATCATGATTATTGCAATAACTGTGACCACTTGGCATCCATTGCAGCCGTCCCTTTCCGATGTTTCTGATTTTTCCCCACTCTGGGCTTTTGAGTTTTTACTTGCCTAAATGTGGGTTCAGATCAGGGGACGTCATTGTGATTTGTGCAGTCCTTTGAGGCACTTTTGATTAAGGGCTAAATAAATAAACTTTGATTGATTATAGCTTAGCCAGTTCTTTAGAAATGATGACATTCCCTTCCTTAATTTCATCAATTAGACAGTGAGTGCATGCTAGACGTCCTGGTAGTGACATCCAGGGGTGCCGCTAGGGATTTTGTGCCCCATGAAAAGAATCTTTACAGGGCCCCCAACACAGCGGCAACATTTTTTGATGCTATTTTACATACAATTATGCATTTTAATGGTATTTTTGACTATCATTACCATATTTTTGAAAGAAGAACAGCATCACAGTTTTATAAGTATTATAATTTCATCATCATTAGGGGCCTCTCTGGGCCCCCCTCCATCATGGGCCCCCCCTCCATCATGGGCCCCTAGAATCCGTCTCCTTTACCCCCCCCCCTTTCGGCGCCCCTGGTGACATCCGGCATTTCTTATGATGTTCAGTTCAAGTACTGCTATAATATGATTCTTCGTAGAATACTTTAATTATTTTAAAAATCATATCTTGTTCTCAAAGTTCTTTGTTGTATTTGTCGCGCAATGATGTAATCTTTTTAGCAATAGACAAATTCGTTGGAACATCAATGAATGTTTCAATGGAAAAACACTTTTCAGGTGTAAAACATACACAGAGAATGTCTGCAACTTGTGGACGGCAGAGCAGACACCGGACAATAATTGATTATTCCTCATTAGTCTATTTAAGTCTCTGTGATATAAAACGAGTTAAACATCAATACATTTTTACCAATTTTGGTTGAAATCCTGTGCTTTTGGAGGTTTAAGTTACAAGGACCCCTTAAAACATTGATAACAGCTTCATAAAATGCCAAGCTGATTCAATATTATTAAAAAAAAAAAAGCCTTAAAAAGTAAAAATTAAAGTACCACTGATAGTCACACACACACTAAGTGTTGTGAAATTACCCTCTGTATTTGACCCATCCCCTTGTTCCACCCCATGGGCGGGGAGGGGAGCAGTGAGCAGCAGCGGTGGCCGCGCTCGGGAATCATTTTGGTGATTTAACCCCCCAATTCCAACCCTTGATGCTGAGTGCCAAGCAGGGAGGTAACGGGTCCCATTTTTAGGGGCGGTATAGCTCGGTTGGTAGAATAGCCATACCAGCAACTTGAGGGTTCCAGGTTCGATGCCTGCTTCTGCCAACCTAGTCACTGCCAGTGTGTCCTTGGGCAAGACACTTTACGCACCTGCTCCCAGTGCCACCCACACTGGTTGAAAAATGTAACTTAGATATTGGGTTTCACTATGTAAAGCGCTTTGAGTCACTAGAAAAAAGAGCTATACTTCAGTTCATAATTCACTTATAGTCTTTGGTATGACTCGGCCGGGGTTTGAACTCACGACCTACTGATCTCAGGGCAAACATTTTTTTTAAAAAGGTGAAGAGATCCTGGAGGGACTGAAATGCCTTTAAAAAAATGCCATAAGGTGACAGTATCACCTAGTGTCAGTGTCAAATCAGAATTAAAATCGTTCTGTGAAAAGTGGCGTCAGAAGCGGGATCATTAGCTGTCGGAAAGGGCCTTGTTATTTTCGTAAAAGGCACATTTTTTGAAACAGCTCTTGCATTGGAGCTCATTAGCCTGCGGCTGTACCTAATGTTGTAACCAGGTGAGACTCTCAGCCCACGCAGGTGTAGCACAGAGAGCTTTGTGATCGATCCGAGCAGATTTAAACACACGCCCACGCAGACGGCGTTGAGACAGTGTGACCTGTGTACTTTGAGTCTGTGGGAGCTTATCGAAGACGTGCCGTAGTACCAACTGCGAGCGAGAGGGTTTTTTTGCCCAGAGTTTCTTTCTCTTCGAGCCGCATTGATGTCATTTTCCTCAGGAGACCCCATTTCAACGCGAACGCACCGTGAGAGGAAGCGGTTCCCACGCCTCTGCCTTTCAGGTCGCTAATCCTTGCCTGACAGCGTTAAGACACAGCCTAGCCTAGCGTGTGTGTGTGGGTGTGTGTGTGTTTGTGTGCATGTGTGTGTGTGTGTAAGTGTACCATTGTGTTGCACTGACTGAACACGTGTCTGTCTGGGAGTATGAGGGGCCGTTAGGGACTGTATTCAGAATTACCTCTTACATACACTACTGAAATGTGTACGCGAGAGCATTTCAGTAGTGTACACTACCGTTCAAAAGTTTGGGGTCACCCAAACAATTTTGTGGAATAGCCTTCATTTCTAAGAACAAGAATAGACTGTCGAGTTTCAGATGAAAATTCTCTTTTTCTGGCCATTTTGAGGGTTTTATTGACCCCACAAATGTGATGCTCCAGAAACTCAATCTGCTCAAAGGAAGGTCAGTTTTGTAGCTTCTGTAACGAGCTAAACTGTTTTCAGATGTGTGAACATGATTGCATAAGGGTTTTCTAATCATCAATTAGCCTTCTGAGCCAATGAGCAAACACATTGTACCATTAGAACACTGGAGTGATAGTTGCTGGAAATTGGCCTCTATACACCTATGTAGATATTGCACCAAAAAACAGACATTTGCAGCTACAATAGTCATTTACCACGTTAGCAATGTATAGAGTGTATTTCTTTAAAGTTAAGACTAGTTTAAAGTTATCTTCATTGAAAAGTATAGTGCTTTTCCTTCAAAAATAAGGACATTTCGATGTGACCCCAAACTTTTGAACGGTAGTGTATGTGAGAGCATTTCAGTAGTGTATGTGAGAGCATTTCAGTAGTGTGTATAAGAGTGTTTCATTAGTGTGTGTGAGAGAAAAACTTTTCAGTTGTTTATGTGAGAGTGTTTCAGTAGTGTATGTAAGAGGTAATTCTGAATAATGTCCCTACCGGTCCCTCATATGGGAGCATGATGGCCGACATGACGCTTTGTCTCCTTCAGTCAAAAACATATACTGAAAAAGTCATAAAAATTGTACAAATCGTTACATTTCTAAGAAAATTTAAGAAATATATACATCACAAATTACTACAAATATAAAATCAATACGATATTACTAAATTAATTTTATATAAAATAACTATCAGCCTTAAATTATATTTAAAATGTATCGTACACAAAATACTTTGGAAACAAAAAGTCCATATTAGAATTAAACTTTAAAAATAAAATAATAAAATAATCTAAATCAAAAATAATTAAAAAGGCGAAAACGACTTATATACAATCTGCAATATGCCATAATAAAGTATAAAGGTTTTTTTTGCCTTAAAAAAGTACAATCATGTGTGCTTATGGACTGTATCCCTGCAGACTGTATTGATCTATATTGATATATAATGTAGGAACCAGAAATATTAATAACAGAAATAAACAACCATTTGTGTGAATGAGTGTGAATGAGTGTATATGGGGGAGGGAGGTTTTATGGGTTGGTGCACTAATTGTAAGTGTATCTTGTGTTTTTTATGTTGATTTCATTTAAAAAATAAAAAATAAAAAAAATAAGTTGTTTTTTATTTCTTGTGCGGCCCGGTACCAATCGATCCACGGACCGTTACCGGGCCACGGCCCGGTGGTTGGGGACCACTGCTGTAAGATCCAACCAAAACATCCGGTCTTACTCGCTAGCATTAGCTTACAACTAGAGATCGACATAAATTAGTTTTTCCGAGCATGGGAAGGACGAAAGTGAGTGTGAAGACAGTACTGAGAGAAAGATGTTCATTTATTGAAGTCCCATCTTAAAACTTATATGTATATATATATATATATATATATATATATGTATATATATATATATATATATATATATATTTGTGTATATATTTGTGTATATATATATATATATATATATACATATACATATATATATAGATTATATATATATATATAGATTATATATATATATATATATATATATATATATATATATATATATATATATATATATATATATATATATATATATATATATATATATATATATAGAGACCCCCCTTTTAGACCAGTTGATCTGCCGTTTCTTTTCTTTTCTTTTCTGCCCCCCTCTCCCTCGTGGAGGAGGGGGGGCAGGTTCGGTGGCCACGGATGAAGTGCTGGCTGTTCAGAGTCGCGACCCGGGGTGGACCGCTCGCCTGTGCATCGGTTGGGGACATCTTTGCGCTGCTGACCTGTCTCCGCTCGGGATGGTCTCTTGCTGGCCTCACTATGGACTGGACTCTCACTATTATGTTAGATCCACTATGGACTGGACTTCCACAATATTATGCTAGACCAACTCGACGTCCATTGCATCTGGTCTCCCCTAGAGGGAGGGTTGGGAGGGGGGGGGGGGTCACCCACATCTGCGGTCCTCTCCAAGGTTTCTCATTGTCACCACACTGGGTTGAGTTTTTCCTTGCCCTGATGTGGGATCTAAACCGAGGATGTCGTTGTGGCTTGTGCAGCCCTTTGAGACACTTGTGATTTAGGGCTATATAAATTGAACATTGATTGATCGATTGATTGAATTAAAGAAAGAAATCCTCAAAACATGGCCGAAGCAGTTGGAGCGTAGCACTGCTAGCCTGCGCCATACTGAAGAGAAATGATTCCATAACGCCAGCCAAGGACGATGAAATAATACTGAAAAGGCAGACTTGTATTCATGAAAATATGGAGAAGCTGCTGATGGTGTGTTTGACAGAAAAGCGGCTGGAAGGAGATAATGTAAAAGTCCGCTCTTTAAGTTAAATAGCGTACAAGAATATTGCATTACTTCATAAAACTACTGTTTGTACTACAAACCCCGTTTCCATATGAGTTGGGAAATTGTGTTAGATGTAAATATAAACGGAATACAATGATTTACAAATCCCTTTCAACACATATTCAATTGAATGCACTACAAAGACAACATATTTGATGTTCAAACTCATGAACTTTATTTTTTTTTTGCAAATAATAATTAACTTAGAATTTTATGGCTGCAACACGTGCCAAAGTAGTTGGGAAAGGGCATGTTCACCACTGTGTTACATGGACTTTCCTTTTAACAACACTCAGTAAACGTTTGGGAACTGAGGAGACACATTTTTTAAGCTTCTCAGGTGGAATTCTTTCCCATTCTTGCTTGATGTACAGCTTAAGTTGTTCAACAGTCCGGGGGTCTCCGTGGTTGTATTTTAGGCTTCATAATGCGCCACACATTTTCAATGGGAGACAGGTCTGGACTACA
>NC_084748.1:16829130-16859130 GCF_033978785.1 Entelurus aequoreus
AGGAGACAGGACGCTTAAACAGCTGTTGAGTCTTTTAAAAAAAAAAATAACAGAAATAAAATGAAGTGATAGTGAGTGACATAGCAGCTCATTAACTGCACTCAACACGGCGCCAGTCCGTAAGATAATCCCTCCTCCTCCGTCGCCATACATCTGTCCTTTTAGAATTCCGCTTATGTCAAGGTCGAGCAGCAGAGGTCGCGTTTTCCACCGGATCCTACGGCCCTCCCCCTCCCACCGGCAATGTCAATCAAACGGGAGCCGAGGGAGGGGCAGAGGCAGAGGCCACGGGACAAGGCACAGCCTCTTGCCGCTTAATGGCCTGCTTAATAATAAATCTCCCCTCTAATTATGACAGCTCCAAACTAATGAGATAGCTGCCATGCGTTTTTCTAATGAGCCCATTATAGCCACGCCAGCAAGCTGCCAACAGTGCGTTGCAAGTGATCGATACTGAAGTATCGATACCGCCGATACCAGATCTTTATGCTCAAATATAGATTCTCAAATCTATATATTAGAGATGTACGATAATATCGACCTGCCGATAAATGCTTAAAAAGTAATATCGGAAATTATCGGTATTGGTTTTAAAAAGTAAAATTAATGACTTTTTAAAACGCTGCTGTACGGAGCGGTACATATCCGGTAAAGCACGGACGTAGGGAGCAGTACAGAGCCAGTTTTTCCCACACATTCATTTATTTGTGGCAGCCCGCCATGAAAGAATTACGTCCGCCACAAATTTTAAAAAAATAAAAAATAAAAAATAAAAATACATTTTATTTATTTATTTATTTTTTGTCCTGTCCAGCTTCTCAGGCAAATCATGTAGTTGATGTAGATGCCCACATAGGCTGTTCAGATTTACTTTACAAAAGAGAAGTGTAGGATACTTCTCTTGTTGCCTTATTTGTATTTGACCTCTACTGTTTTCTGTTTATTTGTTACTGACTGTGGCAGGACACCTCTGCCTCTGTTTCACTTTATGTTGCTGGTAAATAATATGGTTGTAGTAGTAGGCTAAAGTTAAATTATTTAGTATGCACTAATTAAAGGGGCAGAGCTTTAAGAGACATTTTAGCTTTTATATTTTATAAGATATATTTTTTGTAAGAACCACAATTAATAAATATATATTACAGTGAATAACTTATTGTTCAAATCTGTATATAAATATGTACATAAAGTGTTGCAATTATATTGTAAAATGGATGGATGGATGGATGGATGGACGTTTAAAACAAAACTGTTATTAATTAGTAAGTATACATTTTTTGAGCCTTTTTAGAGAAAATCATATCATTGTAGTAAATTATGCAAATTACTCGATGATGTCATGGTGACCACGCCCATAGCCACGCCCCCACCGCCACAGGTATCTTGGCAGTTAATGGGAAACACAGAGCAGTTGCGTCTCCCAGTCAGCAGCCCCTCCCCTCTCCCCTCTCCCACACACACCACAGGAGTTGACGACTGCAGCATGAGAGGTTTACTGGCGACGCTTGATGACCTCATCAAACCGCCGCGAGCGGAGCATAACAACAACAAGAGTGTGTTGTTGCCGGTGCTGTAGCCGTGGCTATCAAGCGAGCTCGCTCGGTGACTGACTAACGACATCATGGTTTGGGATTATTTTAAAGTGTGTCTGACGGATAAAAAACTGGCAATTTGCAATGACTGCAAAAAGTTGGTTATTTGAGGAGAAACCAAGACATCTTCCTTTAATACGATCAATTAGATCTCCCATGTCTTAAAGAATCATAAGGAGATACACGATGAATACAAGCGGAGGATAGATGTGAGCCCAGTTTATAATTCCCTGTTATACAGTATGCCAGGCAGTCTTGCACTAAATGAGGACTATGTTATTGTCTACTTTATTACTCTAGCATACTCTGGACTGAAGCTGTGTGCCTTCATTGTTTTTGTAGCTGTTGTTTTGAGTTGAAAAAAAAAAAATAATAATAATAATAATGCACTTTGTGAAAGTCAAAGTATAGTATTTCTCGTAGTTGTAGTGGGTATCAGGATTATCTCAGGGAGAGCATGTCCCAAATTCCAAGCTGCTGTTTTGAGGCATGTTAAAAAAAAATAATGCACTTTGTGACTTCAATAATAAATATGGCAGTGCCATGTTGGCACTTTTTTTTTTCCAAAACTTGAGTTGAAGTTGTTCTCTTATTTTGGAAAACCTTGTTACATTGTTTAATGCATCCAGCGGGGCATCACAACAAAATTAGGCATAATAATGTGTTAATTCCATGACTGTATATATCGGTTGATATCGGAACCGGTAATTAAGAGTTGGACAATATCGGAATATCGTCAAAAAAGCCATTATCGGACATCTCTACTATATATCGATACTTTTGATTCTTTAGTTCAGGGGTGTCCAATCCTTTTCCACCAAGAGCCGCAGACTGAAAAGTCCAAGTATGCTGGCGCATACACTACTAAGACTGGGGGGCGGCATGGCGTAGTGGGTAGAGCGCCCGTGTCAGAAACCTGAGGGCTGCAGGTTCGCTCCCTGCCTCTTACCATGCCGTTGTGTCCTTGGGCAGGACACTTCACCCTTGCCCCCGGTGCCGCTCACACTGGTGAATGAATGTTGAATGAATGATAGGTGGTGGTCGGAGGGGCCGTAGGCGCAAATTGGCAGCCACGCTTCCGTCAGTCTACCCCAGGGCAGCTGTGGCTACGAAAGTAGCTTACCACCACCAGGTGTGAATGAATGATGGGTTTTTAACATGTAAAGCGACTTTGGGTACTTAGAAAAGCGCTATATAAATCTCAGGTATTATTATTATTATTATTAAGACTAATCGAGAGCCACCATATATCCCAGGTCTTTCTCCAGTCATGCATCATACTGCACCATAAATAGGACATCATGTTGATCTAAGTGGGTGATGATTGGCGGGATGCCGTTACTATTTCCTACATTTTATTATTTATTTTTTTCAAACTTGAATAAAGATTTGAAGTGCATGAGAAATAGGAAAGTATAACATAGCTTGTATTATAAACATTATCGAATACAGTGGTAGCTCAACTGATAGGGGAATTGCATTTTTTGGAAGTTTGCTCACCATTCATAATTCTTATTTGAAACGAGAACACATGTATTTTTTTTTTTTTAATGCATTTTAACTCGTAAATAAATGCTAGCGAAAGTCAGCTAACAATGGAGCCAGAGGAAATTGCTCTTTTTTGCCTACAAAGCGCTTCTAAAATTATTTCGGTACTTTTCTGTACTTTTCTAAATAAAGGGGACCACAAAAAAATTGCATTATTGGCTTAATTTTAACAACAAATATTACATTAAACATATGTTTCTTATTGAAGTTAAGTCCTTAAATAAAATAGTGAACATAACTAGACAACTTGTCTTTTATTAGTAAGTAAACAAACAAAGGCTCCTAATTAGTCTGCTGACATATGCAGTAACATAATGTGTCATTTATCATTCTATTATTTTGTCAACATTATTAAGGACAAGTGGTAGGAAATTAATTATTAATCTACTTGTTCATTTACTGTGAATATCTGCTTACGTTCTCTTTTAACATGTTCTGTCTACACTTCTGTTAAAATGTAATGATCACTTATTCTTCTGTTGTTTGATACTTTACATTAGTTTTGGATGATACCACACATTTGGGTATCAATCCGATACCAAGTAGTTACAGGATCATACATTGGTCATATTCAAAGTCCTCATGTGTCCAGGGACATATTTCCTGAGTTTATAAACATAATATAAATTTAAAAAAAACGAAAGAAGATGTGATCCCAAAAAATATTGACGTAATCATAGTAGTTTTGACTAGCTACGTTCCTGTACTTGATATCATTACAGTGGATGTTAGGTGTAGGTGGTGGGCGGACCGGTACGTTTCAGAGACGGTATAGTACCGAAAAGGATTCATTATTATCGCGGTACTATAATAATACCGGTATACCGTACAACCCTATAAGCATATATGTAATGTAATAACAGGCAGGTTCATAATAACATGTAATATTTACATATTTTGCTCATTTTAGGCATACGGCAGCAGATTAATTTCACCGGCGCATCACGTTTGCTATTTCCTTCACAACAACACTACCAATCATGGCAGACTTCATGAGAGCCAACAGACTATTTTGGAACAAATGACGATCCAGAATCTTGTATTTTTTGAGCCTGAATATAACGAGGATGAGCTACAAGTTTAAGAAGCTGTGTGCTAAACAGATGCATCTTTAGAGAAACATTAATCATCAAGTAGCAGTACTGCCAAGTGCTGAACGAGATATAAAAACTACCAACATAGTAAAACAAACATATATATATATATATATATATATATATATATATATATATATATATATATATATATATATATATATATATATATATATATATATATATATATATATATATATATATATATATATATATATATATATATATATATACACACACACACAAGGATGTTGCTCAACACAGCAGCAAATAAAACAATCGTGCAATAGCAGAGCAAAGTGCCTCATCAGTACTAATAGCGCCGCCCAATGTACAGAAAGTGTAACACACATCTTTCACCCAAACAGCTGAGTAGCAACATTTTAAAGCGCATACAGAGCAAAATAAAGCTGCTGCTGGATACTTGTAATTCTTCAGAAAAATGGAATAGTCTCGTATTTGGTATTTTTTTTAAAAGCACACGTTCCGTATTGAACTATCAAGGCATAAACTTTTACCTGTATTTTTTTATCACTGTAAGAATTTTTAAAAAAAACGTATTCCATCGAATGACAGCAGTTTCACAACCGACTGCCACCGGCGAAGACAATGGATGCCAGCGTGTTTGATTGCTCACCTGCCAAACACATTGCCAATCAACTTTTCTGGCATCTGTTAGTTTTGCCTTGGCTGATGTCCTTCCGCCTCAGCTTGGCGGCAGCGAGCTAGAATTATCTGCCTGGTTTCTGGTAATCAGACTCCAAGTGTGACTTTTTACGGTGTTGACGTTAGTTCTGTTAAAAAAATAAAATAAAATAGGAGCAATTGGGGACGTTCGGAGATCATTTTCTTGTCTGAAGGGCAAACTAGATATGTGACTCTCACGTCTATGAAGTACTTGCTAACTTAAGTAGTATTGCTAGTTTACATATTTTAGAAGTGTCATTTAGTAACTCTGCTCTGTGGACATTACTGTATAATAATAATAATGTCTTGTCCTCAAAACATTAGTTTTGTATCGAAGTTGTTTAACATAAACTGTGTGTCCAACTTTGTGATATTGAAACTACACTTTATAATAGTGACACTACACGTTCTGTCCCGATAAGGGCACTACACATTCTGTTCTGATAGTGGCGCTACATGTTTTGTTACTGGCGCTACAATCCAATCCAATCCAATCCACTTTATTTATATAGCACATTTACACAACAAGAATGTTTCCAAAGTGCTGCACAGCCATGTTAAAAACAATATTAAAAACGATATTAAAAACAATATTAAAAACAATATTATGCTACACCAATGACTGAATAAAAACAAAGAATAAATGAATAGAAAACCAATACAGAGACAATATAAAAAAATAAATATGCTTAAAAACGATTTTAAAGTGTAAAACCAATTAAAACAGTAAAATAGACATCAAAATTTATAACCCTAACCCTAACCACACAGGACAACAGAGGACAGAAGACCACACAACTCACGTAGTGTTAAAAGCCAAAGAATAAAAGTGGGTCTTAAGACGAGACTTAAAACACTCCACTGTGGGAGCAGTTTGAACATGGAGGGGCAGAGTGTTCCAGAGCTTAGGGCCGACCACAGAGAAGGCCCTGTCTCCCCTGGTTTTAAGTCTCGTCCTGGGCACCACGAGCTGGAGCTGGCTCTCGGACCTCAGAGCGCGCGCAGGAGTGTACATTTGGATGAGGTCCGAGATATACTGAGGTGCCAGTCCATGTAAAGCTTTAAAAACAAACAGCAAGGATTTAAAATCAATTCTAAAATGAACAGGGAGCCAGTGCAAACTCAGAAGAATTGGGGTTATATGCTCACGTTTCCTGGCCCCTGTTAAAAGTCGTGCTGCCGCATTCTGGACTAACTGCAACCGGGAGAGAGCTTTTTGGCTAATGCCAGCATAAAGTGCATTGCAGTAGTCCAGGCGACTTGAAATAAAAGCATGCACGACTAGTTCAAAAAGGTTAAAAGATAAAAATGGTTTTACCTTTGCTAAAAGACGAAGATGATAAAAACACGATTTTAAAACGCCATTGACTTGTTTGTCAAATTTAAAATCGCTGTCTATAGTGACGCCAAGGCTGGTGACTTTGGGACGCACATGATTTTGCAATGGTCCCAAGTCAGTGAGGGCCGGACCAAAAACTGAAATTTCCGTTTTTCCCTCATTCATTATTAAAAAATTCTGGGCTAACCAAGCCTTGACATCACATAGACAGTTGAGAAGAGGTGTCAGGGGGCCGTGGCCTTTTGAAATTGGCATATACATTTGGCAGTCATCTGCATAAAAGTGATAAGACACTCCATGTTTCTTAAAAATCTCTCCAAGAGGGAGAATGTACACACACTACATGTTTCGTTCAGATAGTGGCGCTACACATTTCGTTCCGATTGTGGCACTACATGTTCCGTTCCGATAGTAGCGCTACACTAGTGGCACTACACCATCCGATAGTGACACTACACATTCCGATAGTGACACTACACCATCCGATAGTGACACTACACATTCCGATAGTGACACTACACATTCCGATAGTGACACTACACATTCCGATAGTGACAGTACACCAGTCGTGTCCAAACTTCTTGACTTGGGGGCCGTATTGGGCTAAAAAAGCTAGAATTATCTGCCTGGTTTCTCGTAATCAGACTCCAAGTGTGACTTTTTAAGGTGTTGACGTATTTCTATGACAAAATAAAATAAAACAGGAGGAATTGGGGACATTCAAAGATAATTTTTTTGTCTGAACGGCAAGCTACATATGTCTCACGTCCATGAAGTACTTGCTAACTTAGGTAGTATTGCTAGTTTACTTATTTTAGAAGTGTCATTTAGTAACTCTGCTCTGTGGACATTACTGTATAATAATAATAATAATAATGTCTTGTCCTCAAATCATTAGTTGTGTATCTAAGTTGTTTAACATAAACCGTGTGTCCAACTTTGTGATATTGACACTACACTTAATGATAGTGGCTGTACACGTTCCGATAGTGACGGACACAACACGTTCCGTTCACTACACGTTCCGTTCACTACACCTTCCGTTCACTACACCTTCCGATAGTGGCGCTACATGTTCCGATAGTGGCGCTACATGTTCCGAATGTGGCGCTACACGTTCCGATAGTGGCACTAGACGTTCCGATCGTGGCACTACACGTTCCGATCGTGGCACTACACGTTCCGATAGTGGCACTACACGTTCCGATCGTGGCACTACACGTTCCGATCGTGGCACTACACGTTCCGCTAGTGGCACTACACGTTCCGATAGTGACACTACACGTTATGATAGTGGCACTACACGTTATGATAGTGGCACTACACCTTATGATAGTAGCACTACATGTTCCGATAGTGACACAACACGTTGTGATAGTGGCACTACACGTTATGATAGTGGCGCTACAGGTTCCTATTGTGGCACTACACGTTTCGATAGTGGCACTACACGTTCCGATAGTGGCACTACACGTTCAGATAGTGGCACTACACGTTCAGATAGTGGCAACCAAACTCAACCCCCCCCAAAAAAATGTGTCAGTTTTCGAGCTAACACACAAAGAAAGACAGGTATGTGAGGTGTACATTCTAGTTTTACAACACTGGTTGCTGTATTTAAACTGGACAGTGGCAAAAACATCAATTGTGCACACAATATAGAATACAACTAGTTTGTTTCTTTTTTAAGACCATTTTAGTCATATTATTCAACATTTAGAAAAAAAATGCTTAATTTTAGCTAAAAAAAAATAACAGCAAGGTTAGTGAGAAATGTACTAATTGAAATATTCAGAGTGCTCTGCTACAGTAAAAGTGGTTTCAAGACAACTTCAAAGATGCGTTATTTATATGTTGTATTTTATCACCAAAATGTTATCATTAATTCACCAAAATGATTCCCGAGCGCGGCCACCGCTGCTGCTCACTGCTCCCCTCACCTACCAGAGGGTGGAACAAGGGGGTGGGTCAAATGCAGAGGGTAATTTCACCACACCTAGTGTGTGTGTGTGACTATCAGTGGTACTTTAACTTTTAACTTTTTAATAGACTAAAACTACTCTAATTTTAGTCAACTAAAGTGTTTAGAAATTAATTTGACTAAAACTTAATCACTTTAGATGACCAAAATATAACTAAATTGTTTTTGTCAAAAGACTTAGTAAAACTAAATACATTGCTTTCAAAATTAACGCTGAGTAAGCATGACAGACTTCTTTCACAGAAATATGTTTAAGTAGGAAATGTTTTTATTGGAATAAAAAAATATTTTCTATTAGTTGTTATTTTGCACACAAACAATTGAACAATTTGTTTCCCCATGTGTTCGTAGTCCAAAAACCTGCCCTTCAAATTAACTTCTGTTTGGAGTCAAATAGTATGAAAATACACTATTTTGCCAAAAGTATGTGGCCACTGCCTTAACTCACATATGAACTTGAAGTGCCATCCCATTCCTAACCAATAGGGTTCAATATGATGTGGGTCCACCTTTTGCAGCTATTACAGCTTCAACTCTTCTGGGAAGGCTGTCCACAAGGTTGTGGAGTGTGTTTATAGCAATTTTCGACCATTCTTCCAAAAGCACATTGGTGAGGTCACACACTGATGTTGGTCGAGAAGGCCTGGATCTAAGTCTCCGTTCGAATTCATCCCAAAGGTGTTCTATCGGATTCAGGTCAGGACTCTGTGCAGGCCAGTCAAGTTCACCCACACCAGACTCTGTCATCCATGTCTTTATGGACCTTGCTTTGTGCACTGCTGCCCAGTCATGTTGGAAGAGTAAGCGGCCCGCTCCAAACCGGTCCCACAAGGTTGGGAGCATGGAATTGTCCAAATTGTTTTGGTATCCTGGAGCATTCAAAGTTCCTTTCACTGGAACTAAGGGGCCAAGCCCAACTGCTGAAAAACAACCCCACACCATAAGTCTTCCTCCACCAAATTTCATACTTGTCACAATGCAGTCCGAAATGTAGCGTTCTCGTGGCAACCTCCAAACCCAGACTGGTCCATCAGATTGCCAGATGGAAAAGCGTGATTCATCAGTCCAGAGAACGCGTTTCCACTGCTCTAAAGTCCAGTGGCGACGTGCTTTACACCACTGCATCCCACGCTTTGCATTGGACTTGGTGATGTATGGCTTAGATGCAGCTGCTCGGCCATGGAAACCCATTCCATGAAGCTCTCTGCGTACTGTACGTGGGCTAATTGGAAGGTCACATGAAATTTAGAGCTCTGTAGCAACTGACTGTACAGAAAGTCTTTGCACTATGCGCTTCAGCATCCGCTGACCCCTCTCTGTCAGTTTACGTCGCCTACCACTGAGTTGCTGTTGTTCCCAAACTCTTCCATTTTCTTATAATAAAGCAGACAGTTGACTTCGGGAACATTTAGGAGCGAGGAAATTTCACGACTGGATTTGTTGCACAGGTGGCATCCTATGACAGTTCCACGCTGGAAATCACTGAGAGCGGCCCATTCTTTCACAAATGTTCAGTCTCCATGCCTAAGTGCTTGATTTTATACACCTGTGGCCGGGCGAAGTGATTAGGACACTTGATTCTCATCATTTGGATGGGTGGCCAAATACTTTTGATTGAATGGATGCAAACCTGGAACATTTTCAGAGTCCATTTGCCTCCATTCAACCTTTGTGGATAATATAAAACTATTTTCACACAAATAAATAAAAAAGGCACACAAATAAAATACGGTTCCTTTTTTTTTTTTGTCAGCGAGTTGGCAACACGACATGCAAGCTACCCTAGAGTCAAACCCCTGTGCTAACTGGAATGTTTCCTGCCTAAGACTTGGTTTCCTCAAATGTATTTTGATCCATTTTAGCAGCCAAAGCTTGTTTATGAAAGTGAGGGACTGAATGAGTTGGTGTTGCACAGGTTTAAAATAATTAATTTGTGATTGTTTAGCTAGCTAACATGGACAATGAGGTCAGCACTCACCTTCACTTCCTGGTTGTCGGGGGCGGAGTCAAAAGCTTTGAGAATGCCTAAAAAGTCTTTAAAATTTACAGGACTAAACCATTCAGATTCAGGGGGGGGAGTACACATTCCTATCAAGCTAATATATTGTTTACAGTCATTTCTTTGGTCTGTCAATGTAGGTTTTTATGTGTTATGTTGTGGATTTTGGTGGAAAAAACGTATAATTTTGTGAGTGTTTAAAATATATTTTTAACAAAGGTCTTTGACTCATTTGGCTCCACCCTCTGCTATGGAGACAAGCAGGAAGTGAGTAACTTTAGATAACTAGAAGATTATCCGGCCAAAAAAAATCAATTTAGCCATAAAAATCGCACAAACAACCTCCATATTAATTACAATAACAACAACAAAAACAACTAGATGAGGCAATTCCCAAAGGAATTGCCTGCACTGCAAAAACTGAAATCTGAGTAAGATTAAATATCTCAAATAAGGGTGATATTTGCTTATTTTCTGTCTGATAAGATAATTCTTCTCCCTAAGCAGATTTTATGTAAGAGTGTTTTACTTGTTTTAAGTGTTTTGGTCCTAAATGATCCCAGTAAGATATTACAGCTTGTAGCTGAGATTTTATGACCTATATTGAGTAAAACATGCTTGAAACTAGAATATCGACTGTTGCAAAGCTGTGTCATCAACACTCACAAGTATAAAACTACTTTTTTAAAGTAATAATTTCTTATTTCAAGCATGAAAAAAAAATCATGACTTTGACACAGTTGTGTCTCATAATTAAAACAGATGACAGCCAAGTGGACTTTGCTGTTTTATTTTCAATGAAACAATAGAAAATACGTACTCATATAGTAGTACAGTTGTTATTAGTGAGAATATCCTTATTTTAAGGTATTTTTTGGTTCATTGAGGTTAGCTAATTTTATTTGTTTTGGAAAGTCTTGACAAGCCAAATTTTCTTGTTCTATTGGCAGATAATTTAGCTTCGTTCAAATAAAATACCCTTAATTTTTGTATTTTTTTTCCTGTTTTTGAACACTGACTTTTTGCAGTGTGTGAATGCTCCAAAGCTGACGTTGAACTGAAATCCTTGAATTTTTTTTTTTTTTTAGAATTGTTGAAGCAGAGCACACAATTCCCAAACAGGTGGAATATTTTGAAGTTGGAACCATTTGAATTAGATGAAAAATGTGGAAGTTGTGGAACTTTGAAGAATGTCCCATTGATTTCAATTGGAATTTCCCCAAAATTTGGGAATTCGGGAAAAGCGGGAATTTTTGAAAAAATGTTTAAAAAAAAACAAAAAACTTGAATGGTCTGAATGAGTTGAAATGGTTGGTGTTGGAATTTTTCAAATCGGTCCAGAAATGTTGAAGTAGTAACATTTTTAATTGAGAAATAGTATTAAGGAATTCCTGGAAGTTCGGGAAAAAATTATTGAAGGAGAGCACACAATTACCAAACAGGCGGAACATTTTGAAGTTGGAACCGTTTGAATCAGATGAAAAATGTGGGAGTTGTGGAACTTTGAAGAATGTCCCATTGATTTCAATTGGAATTTCCCCAAAATTTGGGAATTTCAGAAAAAGCGGGAATTTTTGAAAAAAATGGTTAAAAAATAAACAAACTTGAATGGTCTGAATGAGTTGAAATGGTTGGTGTTGGCATTTTTCAAATGGGTCGAGAAATGTTGAAGTAGTAACATTTTTCATTGAGAAATAGTATTAAGGATTTCCTGGAATTTCGGGAAAAACTGGAATTTTTCCAGTTCGAAAAAATACTTAGTTTTTTTGTCCTGATTAAGAGGAATGTTTTGACGGTAGACTGGTTGAAATGGGTTGAAAAATGTGGAAGGAGTAGTCACCAGAAAAAAAAGAGTAAAAAAAAAGGTTGGAAAAAAACGGGAATTCTGGGAACTTCTGGAATTTTATTGGACTTGGAAAAAGGAGAGTTTGAATGTCCAGGATGAGTGGAATATGTTGAAGGTAGAATGGTTTGAATCGGTTGAAAATTTTTGGAAATGGTGGAAGTTTGAAAAATGGCCAATTCATTTTGAATGGGAAAAATGTCCCAGAAAACCTGTAATTGTGGGAATTCCTGGAATTTTTTTGAACTTGGAAAAAAAATAGTTTGAATTTACAGGATGAATGGAGAATGTTGAAGGTAGAATGGTTTGATTCGGTTGAAAAATGTGGAAATGGTGGAAGTTTGAAAAATGGCCAATTCATTTTGAATGGGAAAAATGTCCCGGAAAACCTGGAATTATGGGAATTCCTGGAATTTTTTTTAACTTGGAAAAAGTATAGTTTGAATATGCAGGATGAGTGGAATATGTTGAAGTTGGAATGGTTTGAATCGGTTGAAAAATGTGGAAATGGTGGAATGTTGAAAAATGGCCAATTCATTTTGAATGGGAAAAATGTCCCGGAAAACCTGGAATTCTGGTAAATCTGGGAATTTTTGGAATTTGTCAAGGGAAAGCCCGCGATTCTTGAATAGGCTGAACAGTTTGAAGTCGGAACGGTTTGAATCAGGTGAAAAATGTGGAAGGTAGAATGCGCCAAAATCTGGAGAAGAAGTTGAAGTTGAATAGATAGATACATTTTGGTGCAGAAAACCATATGTGTGAATGCTTTGCAGGTGGGCGGGGTTAAGGGGGGAGGAGTATATTTATAGCTACAATTCACTGAAATTCAAGTATAGACTCTTGGCATTCTCTCGATGAGCTTCAAAAGGTAGTCACCTGAAATGGTTTTCACTTCACAGGTGTGCTTGAAGCTGATCGAGAGAATGCCAAGAGTGTGCAAAGCAGCAATCACAGCCAAGGGTGGCTATTTTGAAGAAACTAGAATATAAAACATGTTTTCAGTTATTTCACCTTTTTTTGTTAAGTACATAACTCCACATGTGTTCATTCATAGTTTTGATGCCTTCAGTGACAATCTACAATGTAAATAGTCATGAAAATAAAGAAAATGCATTGAATGAGAAGGTGTGTCCAAACTTTTGGCCTGTACTGTATATACTTTTTTTTAGTATGCGAGTACATTTTTTATTTTTTATTTATTTTTATTTTTTTAACACAATCTGAGTCTTAGCTGCAGGCCAGGCAAAAACACAAAACAAAGGCGACATAATCATTTTTTAGTGACATGAAAGAATAAGGAGACGTTTCCCACACAGCGCAGCGCAGTCTTTGTTCATTTGTATCCTTTTTAACGCTGACGTTTATGTTTGTTTGCCCGAGTCGTTATGAACGTAACGCGCGTGTATAAAAAAAATTACACAATACAATTTACCGCTGCTGTTGTGTTGCACGTACTCTCGCGTACCCATCAAACGCACAAAAGGGCTGGCATGGAAAATGAAAGCGATGAAGATCATTGTGCAGCCATCAGGGCACGTTTGCCCCCTCCGTTTGCAAAACCCTGCAAGCTCAGCGATATGAAGCGAGTGTGACCTCTTTATGGAGGCTCGCTTGGGAGCTGCCGAGCCGTCTAAACGGTCGGGCGGAAGAAAGGAATGGGGAACGCTCGCTTCAGTTTTACTTGTCCGTGCAGAAGGTCTGAGAAACATCCATCACGTTGGAGATAATGCACAAAAAGGTCTGACGACACTTCGGCTGCTAACGGCGGCAGTAAATGAGGCTCATATTGGGGAAGAAAAAAGGTCTTTTTATGGTCCTAATTGTGTTAATACTGCTGCCGCCGCTTCCATTAAAGGCACCTTTTACAAGTCCCTCAAGGGGAAATGACAAATAAATCAGATTTGCATTTATTCAGTGGCGATTTAGCATGAGGTAGCGCTTCACTACATACAACAGATGGCACTGTGGTGGAAAAGAAAGTGCTTTCCTCAATCCCAATTAAAGTACCGGCAGACCTCTGCCAAGGCACAACAATCTCGAAAAAAATGATGACGTTTGTTTCACCGGTCAATCCCAAGTTCTTTAGGTGACATATAAGCTGAGTAGGAAGGACCATCAAGACAGAAAAGGAATATTATCAAGTTTTACTAAAGCTTTAGGAGACCAGTCCAATTGTCCTTTCATATCGACATCTTGAAGTGGTCTAACATTTAAACGGGAAGAGACAACTTATTGAATGCGAAAACAGCCCCCACCCTGCCCAGAAAGGAATACAGCCTCATTGTTCTAATACAGATAAGATAAAAAGGAGTACTCCAATTCCCACATTCCAATGCCTAAGACAAAACACAGACATCTGCAGACAAAGAGGGACAAGCATACAGAGTATAAATGGAAAAATACTATCTGCTTTAAACATGACTATGAATAAAGAAAGAACTCTTAAAGGCCTACTGAAACCCACTACTACCGACCACGCAGTCTGATAGGTTATATATCAATGATGAAATCTTAACATTACAACACATGCCAATACGGCCGGGTTAGATTAGTTAAGTGCAATTTTAAATTTCCCGTGAAATATCCTGCTGAAAACGTCTCGGCATGATGACGCCTGCACGTGACGTCACGGATTGTAGCGGACATTTTGGGACAGCATTGTGGCCAGCTATTAAGTCGTCTGTTTTCATCGCAAAATTCCACAGTATTCTGGACATCTGTGTTGGTGAATCTTTTGCAATTTGTTTAATGAACAATGGAGACAGCAAAGAAGAAAGCTGTAGGTGGGAAGCGGTGTATTAGCGGCCGGCTGCAGCAACACAAACACGTAGCCGGTGTTTCATTGTTTACATTCCCAAAAGATGACAGTCAAGCTTTACCATTGGCCTGTGGAGAACTGGGACAACAGAGACTCTTACCAGGAGGACTTTGAGTTGGATACGCGGTACCGTGAGTACGCAGCTGCGGCTTCCAAACATTTGATCGCTTGCCCATATGTGCATGCCGCTATGTGCATGTCACGTACGTAACTTTGGGGACTTTGGGGAAATATATGTGCTGTATGAACTTTGCGGAAGTGAACGGTACTTTGGGCTGTGGGATTGAGTGTGTTGTGCGGGTGTTTGATTTGTATTGGTGGGTTATATGGACGGGAAGGTGGAGGGGTTTGTTATGCGGGATTAATTTGTGGCATATTAAATATAAGCCTGGTTGTGTTGTGGCTAATAGAGTATATATATATATGTCTTGTGTTTATTTACTGTTTTAGTCATTCCCAGCTGAATATCAGGTCCCACCCGCCTCTCACAGCATCTTCCCTATCTGAATCGCTTCCACTGCCCTCTAGTCCTTCACTCTCACTTTCCTCATCCACGAATCTTTCTTCCTCGCTCAAATTAATGGGGAAATCGTCGCTTTCTCGGTCCGAATCGCTCTCGCTGCTGGTGGCCATGATTGTAAACAATGTGCAGATGTGTGGAGCTCCACAATCTGTGACGTCACCCTACTTCCGGTACAGGCAAGGCTTTTTTATCAGCGACCAAAAGTTGGGAACTTTATCGTCGATGTTCTCTACTAAATCCTTTCAGCAAAAATATGGCAATGTCGCGAAATGATCAAGTATGACACATAGAATGGACCTGCTATCCCCGTTTGAATAAGAAAATCGCATTTCAGTAGGCCTTCTCCACACCACCCAACCAAATGATGAGAATCCTAATCACTTGGCCCGGCCACAGGTGTATAAAATCAAGCACTTGGGCATGGAGACTGTTTCTACAAACAGTTGTGAAAGAATGGGCCTCTTTTGGGAGCTCAGTGATTTCCAGCGTGGAACTGTCATAGGATGCCACCGGTGCAACAAATCCAGTTGTGAAATTTCCCCACTTCTAAATATTCCAAAGTCAACTGTGGGCTTTATTATAAGAAAATGGAAGAGTTTGGGAACAACAGCAATTCAGCCACGGAGTGGCAGTGTCAGGTTCAAACACTGATGACATCTATTAAACAAGACAAGAAGCAAGGAATTAAACAGAGACATAATTAAATTTGGCTCAATTGAGGAGAAACGTCTGGGCTGTACTCTTGCACAGTCTCCAGCACGCTCTGATGAAAGATTGTACGCCTCCTCTTTTATTTGGACTTTCCCTGATTACATGGCAACAGCTGTTTCAAAGGGAGGGGGGTCGTAAACTTCCATGCCTTTGGTTACAAAACAGTTCAAGGAAAAGGTCGTAAAACAGTTCAAGGAAAATGTGCCTGGAGGGGAGTCAGGCCCTGCTTCCTCTCCGCTTTGTAGATCTCGGGTCAAGACAATATCTTTCTGTGGGTTACAATACATCAAAGAAACAGAACAGCTTCATGTTGCTTGCCATCCTACACAGTGGAGTTTTACAAGCCTTCTTCTTGATAGGATCAAAGACAGCTTTTGTCCTCTCGCAGGGCGAGCTGAACTCAATGCAACACAAAGTTTTGTGATAACTTAGATACAATTATTCTGACAGGCAGGAGTGTGAAATTTGGTGGAGGAGGAATTATGGTGTGGGGTTGTTTTTCAGGAGTTGGGCTTGGCCCCTTAGTTCCAGTGAAAGGAACTTTGAATGCTCCAGGATACCAAAACATGACCGTGCACCAGTGCACAAAGCAACAAGGTCCATAAATACATGGATGACAGAGTCTGGTGTGGATAAACTTGACCGGCCTGCACAGAGTCCTGACCTGAACCCGATAGAACACCTTTGGAATGTCATCAGTCAATCAGTTGTCCATCCATCCATCCATCTTCTTCCGCTTATCCGAGGTCGGGTCGCGGGGGCAGCAGCCTAAGCAGGGAAGCCCAGACTTTCCTCTCCCCAGCCACTTCGTCCAGCTCCTCCCGGGGGATCCCGAGGCGTTCCCAGGCCAGCCGGGAGACATAGTCTTCCCAACGTGTCCTGGGTCTTCCCCGTGGCCTCCTACCGGTTGGACGTGCCCTAAACACCTCCCGAGGGAGGCGTTCGGGTGGCATCCTGACCAGATGCCCGAACCACCTCATCTGGCTCCTCTCGATGTGGAGGAGCAGCGGCTTTACTTTGAGCTCCCCCCGGATGGCAGAGCTTCTCACCCTATCTCTAAGGGAGAGCCCCGCCACCCGGCGGAGGAAACTCATTTCGGCCGCCTGTACCCGTGATCTTGTCCTTTCGGTCATAACCCAAAGCTCATGACCATAGGTGAGGATGGGAACGTAGATCGACCGGTAAATTGAGAGCTTTGCCTTCCGGCTCAGCTCCTTCTTCACCACAACGGATCGATACAGCGTCCGCATTACTGAAGACGCCGCATCGATCCGCCTGTCGACCTCACGATCCACTCTTCCCCACTCGTGAACAAGACTCCTAGGTACTTGAACTCCTCCACTTTGGGCAGGGTCTCCTCCCCAACCCGGAGATGGCACTCCACCCTTTTCCGGGCGAGAACCATGGACTCGGACTTGGAGGTGCTGATTTTCATCCCAGTCGCTTCACACTCGGCTGTGAACCGATCCAGCGAGAGCTGAAGATCCTGGCCGGATGAAGCCATCAGGACCACATCATCCGCAAAAAGCAGAGACCTAATCCTGCAGCCACCAAACCGGATCCCCTCAACGCCCTGACTGCGCCTAGAAATTCTGTCCATAAAAGTTATGAACAGAATCGGTGACAAAGGGCAGCCTTGGCGGAGTCCAACCCTCACTGGAAACGTGTCCGACTTACTGCCAGCAATGCGGACCAAGCTCTGACACTGATCGTACAGGGAGCGGACCGCCACAATCAGACAGTCCGATACCCCATACTCTCTGAGCACTCCCCACAGGACCTCCCGAGGGACACGGTCGAATGCCTTCTCCAAGTCCACAAAGCACATGTAGACTGGTTGGGCAAACTCCCATGCACCCTCAAGGATCCTGCCGAGACTATAGAGCTGGTCCACAGTTCCACGACCAGGACGAAAACCACACTGTTCCTCCTGAATCCGAGGTTCGACTATCCAGCGTAGCCTCCTCTCCAGTACACCCGAATAAACCTTACCGGGAAGGCTGAGGAGTGTGATCCCACGATAGTTGGAACACACCCTCCGGTTCCCCTTCTTAAAGAGAGGAACCACCACCCCGGTCTGCCAATCCAGAGGTACCGCCCCCGATGTCCACGCGATGCTGCAGCTGTCTTGTCTTGTCAAACAAGAGAGCCCCACAGCATCCAGAGCCTTAAGGAACTCCGGGAGGATCTCACCTTGCCACCGAGGAGCTTTTTAACTACCTCAGCAACCTCAGCCCCAGAAATAGGAGAGCCCACCACAGATTCCCCAGGCACTGCTTCCTCATAGGAAGACGTGTTGGTGGGATTGAGGAGGTCTTCGAAGTATTCCCTCCACCGATCCACAACATCCGCTGTCGAGGTCAGTAGAACACCACCCGCACCATACACGGTGTTGACAGTGCACTGCTTCACCCTCCTGAGGCGGCGGATGGTGGTCCAGAATCGCTTCGAAGCCGTCCGGAAGTCGTTTTCCATGGCTTCTCCAAACTCCTCCCATGTCCGAGTTTTTGCCTCCGCGACCGCCGAAGCCGCACACCGCTTGGCCTGTCGGTACCTGTCCGCTGCCTCCGGAGTCCTACGAGCCAAAAGAACCCGATAGGACTCCTTCTTCAGCTTGACGGCATACCTCACCGCCGGTGTCCACCAACGGGTTCTAGGATTACCGCCTCGACAGGCACCAACTACCTTGCGGCCACAGCTCCAATCAGCCGCCTCGACAATAGAGGTGCGGAACATGGTCCACTCGGACTCAATGTCCAGCACCTCCCTCGTGACATGTTCAAAGTTCTTCCGGAGGTGGGAATTGAAACTCTCTCTGACAGGAGACTCTGCCAGACGTTCCCAGCAGACCCTCACAATGCGTTTGGGCCTGCCAGGTCTGTCCGGCATCCTCCCCCACCATCGCAGCCAACTCACCACCAGGTGGTGATCGGTAGAAAGCTCCGCCCCTCTCTTCACCCGAGTGTCCAAAACATGAGGCCGCAAATCTGATGACACAACTACAAAGTCGATCATGGAACTGCGGCCTAGGGTGTCCTGGTGCCAAGTGCACATATGGACACCCTTATGTTTGAACATGGTGTTCGTTATGGACAATCTGTGACGAGCACAAAAGTCCAAAAACAAAACACCACTCGGGTTCAGATCCGGGCGGCCATTCAATCAGTTGTGACCTCACCAATGCGCTTTTGGAAGAATGGGGGGAAATTGCTATAAACACACTCCGCAACGTTGTGGACAGCCTTCCCAGAAGAGTTGAAGCTGTAATAGCTGCAAAAGGTGGACCGACATCATATTGAACCCTATGGGTTAGGAATGGGATGGCACTTCAAGTTCATATGTGTGTCAAGGCAGGTGGCCAAATACTTTTGGCAATATAGTGTATATATACACACACACACACACACACACACACACACATACACGTACACGTACACGTACACATACACATATATATATATATATATATATATATATATATATATATATATATATATATATATATATATATATATATATATATATATATATCAGGGTTTCCCACACATTCATTTATTTGTGGCGGCCCGCCACGAAAGAATTACGTCTGCCACAAAAAATAAAACATTTAAAAATTAAAATATATATATATATATATATTTATTTTTATTTTTTTGTCCTCTCCAGCTTTTCAGGCAAATCATATAGTTGATGTAGATGCCCAAATCGGCTGTTCAGATTTACTTTACAAAAGAGAAGTGTAGGATACTTCTCTTGTTGCCTTATCTGTATTTGACTTTATTAAATGTATTTATATTAGAAACACAACATGTGTATATAACAAAGGGTGCAAAGTCTGCAGGCAGTAGGAAACACATGGTTAAGTGTAGGGAGTAAAACTGATGGCAGTCTAAAGTTCAAGATTTTTGGAGCTCTTTGTTCAGTGGATCAGATGTTTGATGAAGCTCTGTGTCTATCTACCACCACTACTGTTTTTTGTTTATTTGTTACTGACTGTGGCAGGACACCTCTGCCTCTGTTTCACTTTATGTTGCTGGTAAATAACATGGTTACAGTAGTAGGCTAAAGTTAAATTATTTAGTATGCACTAATTAAAGGGGCAGGGCTTTGAGACATTTTAGCTTTTATATTTTATAAGATATATTTTTTGTAAGAACCACAATTAATAAATATATTTCAGTGAATAACTTGACTGTTCAAATCTGTATATAAATATGTACATAAAGTGTTGTAATTATATTGTAAAATGGATGGATGGATGGATGGACGTTTAAAACAAAACTGTTATTATTAATTAGTAAGTATACATTTTTTGAGCCTTTTTAGAGAAAATCAAATCATTGTAGTAACTTATGCAAATTACTCGATTATGTCATGGTGATCACGCCCATAGCCACGCCCATAGCCACGCCCCCACCGCCACAGGTATCTTGGCAGTTTATGGGAAACACTGTATATATATATATATATATATATATATATATATATATATATATATATATATATATATATATATATATATATATATAGAGAGAGAGAGAGAGAGAGAGAGAGAGAGAGAGAGAGAGAGAAAGAGAGAGAGATAGATACATACACACATTTAAAGTGTGCATTCTTTTACTAAAATTACTAAAATCCTAAATTGAGGTTCCACTGTATGTATTCTCATGCACTTCAAATTAATATTTAAGTACGGAGATGTGCTGACTTTTTTTGTGCATTTGGGAACTGACAGGCTCTCTCCAAGTTTCAATTGAAGTACTCTGCCAAATAAACACCCCCGCTATAATTAGAACAGAAGTGCATTGCAGCGGTAGGAATAAAGGAAGCAGAAAGATGACAGGAAGTCAGAGGTGCATTCTCAAATAAACGCTCCATTTCCTTTAACAGATGACACTTCAGCGCTGCATCCTCGACCAGACCACTTTTCACTACAACCTTGATGCGTCAGCTTTTGATATAATAGACTTTTGTCACAGTCTAACTGCCCTAAAAAACCCCACAACAACACACATATTCTTCATTTATTTACAAGTGCACGTGACCGCGGCCTTAACTCGCGTTGATCCGGGGAGAGCGTTCGAAAGTCCTCACGTCTACTGGATGGCACTCGGGGCCAGGAATGCACGCCAAGTCTGCTTCGGGAGCCACGTTTGCGCACTGTATGCATAAACGCACATTGACTACTCAAGGGCATCCTGTCAGAAGCAGATCCATACAAGGTGCAGTGCCAGAGCCTCGCAGCCATGAGAGATCATATAATCGTGTTTTACTGGAGTTATCTGCCATTTTCTGGCATAGACATAGGAGTGTAAATTATTTATGCATAAGCTGCACTTATGCAAAAAAAAAAACAAGGACATTGCATGATGTAACACTTCTACTTTTAAACAGCCGCACATAAACTCGGGAAAAGTTGTTATTTTTCTTGCGAATGCAGCACATGGCGGCGTTGTTGTTAAAGCCCGAAGTTTGACGACTGTAAACGGACTGACTCGAAATTTCTGACACAGCTCAAAGCGCTGTACCAAACGGCCTCTTGTAGGCAAGGCAAGGCAAGGCAACTTTATTTGTATAGCGCTTTTCATACACAAGGCAGACTCAAAGTGCTTCACAGACAACAAAGGGAAATGAAAGAAAATAAAAGCAAAATTAAAATGCAGACAATAAAAATAAAAACAGTGCACACGTTAAAAGTTAAAAGATTAAAAGATTTAGCTGAAAGCTAAGGTGAACATAAAAGTCTTCAGTCTAGTTTTAAAAGTAGTCAGAGTTGGGGAAAGTCTGACATCTTCAGGAAGTTTATTCCAGCTATTTGTTGCATAGTGACTGTAGCTTTAAAGTGTTCGGTAGAACCACCAAAAATTGTGGTACACACTTGTAAAGGGACAAGTGTGTACCGCCTTATAATCCGGTGCGCCCTATAGTCCGGAAAATGTGCTATATATATATATATATATATATATATATATATATATATATATATATATATATATATATATATATATATATTTTAAAAAATAAAAAAATAAAAATAAATATATATATATATATATATATATATATATATATATATATATATATATATATATATATATATATATGTATATATATATATATACATATGTATATAAAATATATATATAAAATATACATATAAAATCCTCTGACGAGCAGGGAAACCTGCAAAACAGGCTTATAAGGATGAATATTTTTTCTGACCTAACGTATACATCGCTCCGGTATTGAGCACTGTATAACGGATGAACCACATAAACCTTGACTATATATATATATATATATATATATATATATATATATATATATATATATATATATATATATATATATATATATATATATATATATATATATATATATATATATATATATATATATATATATATATATATATATATATATATTTTAAAACAAATTAAAACTATTTATATATATACATATATACATATATCAATCAATCAATCAATGTTTATTTATATAGCCCTAAATCACAAGTGTCTCAAAGGGCTGTACAAGCCACAACGACATCCTCGGTACAGAGCCCACATACGGGCAAGGAAAAACTCACCCCAGTGGGACGTCGGTGAATGACTATGAGAAACCTTGGAGAGGACCGCATATGTGGGTAACCCCCCCCCTCTAGGGGAGACCGAAAGCAACGGATGTCGAGTGGGTCTGACATAACATTGTGAAAGTCCAGTCCACAGTGGATCCAACACATCAGCGGGAGTCCAGTCCACAGCGGGGCCAACAGGAAACCATCCCGAGCGGAGACGGGTCAGCAGCGCAGAGATGTCCCCAACCGATGCACAGGCTAGTGGTCCACCCGGGGTCCCGGCTCTGGACAGCCAGCACTTCATCCATGGCCACCGGACCTATGCAACTCCCCCTCGCAAGGGACAGGGGAGAAGAGGAGAGAAGAAAAGAAACGGCAGATCAACTGGTCTAAAAAAGGGGGGGTCTATTTAAAGGCTAGATTATACAAATGAGTTTTAAGATGGGACTTAAATGCTTCTACTGAGGTAGCATCTCTAACTGTTACCGGGAGGGCATTCCAGAGTACTGGAGCCCGAATAGAAAACGCTCTATAGCCCGCAGACTTTTTTTTGGCTCTGGGAATCACTAATAAGCCGGAGTTCTTTGAACGCAGATTTCTTGTCGGGACATATGGTACAATACAATCGGCGAGATAGGCTGGAGCTAAACCGTGTAATATTTTATACGTAAGTAGTAAAACCTTAAAGTCGCATCTTAAGTGCACAGGAAGCCAGTGCAAGTGAGCCAGTATAGGCGTAATATGATCAAACTTTCTTGTTTTTGTCAAAAGCCTTGCAGCCGCATTTTGTACCAACTGTAATCTTTTAATGCTAGACATAGGGAGGCCCGAAAATAATACGTTACAGTAATCGAGACGAGACGTAACGAACGCATGAATAATGATCTCAGCGTCGCTAGTGGACAAGATGGAACGAATTTTAGCGATATTACGGAGATGAAAGAAGGCCGTTTTAGTAACACTCTTAATGTGTGACTCAAACGAGAGAGTTGGGTCGAAGATAATACCCAGATTCTTTACCGAGTCTCCTTGTTTAATTGTTTGGTTGTCAAATGTTAAGGTGGTATTATTAAATAGATGTTGGTGTCTAGCAGGACCGATAATCAGCATTTCCGTTTTCTTAGCGTTGAGTTGCAAAAAGTTAGCGGACATCCATTGTTTAATTTCATTAAGACACGCCTCCAGCTGACTACAGTCCGGCGTGTTGGTCAGCTTTAGGAGCATGTAGAGTTGAGTGTCATCAGCATAACAGTGAAAGCTAACACCGTACTTG
The DNA here is from genome assembly GCF_033978785.1 of Entelurus aequoreus. Classification (NCBI taxonomy): domain Eukaryota; kingdom Metazoa; phylum Chordata; class Actinopteri; order Syngnathiformes; family Syngnathidae; genus Entelurus; species Entelurus aequoreus. The sequence goes on from NC_084748.1 coordinate 16,853,116, forward strand.
CGTATGATGTCACCCAGCGGCAGCATGTAAATACTAAAGAGTGCAGGGCCAAGAACCGAACCCTGGGGAACTCTGCACGTTACCTTGACATAGTCCGAGGTCACATTGTTATGGGAGACGCACTGCATCCTGTCAGTAAGATAAGAGTTAAACCAAGACAAGGCTAAGTCTGACATACCAATACGTGTTTTGATACGCTCTAATAAAATATTATGATCGACGGTATCGAAAGCGGCGCTAAGATCAAGAAGCAGCAACATAGATGACGCATCAGAATCCATCGTTAGCAATAGATCATTAGTCATTTTTGCGAGGGCTGTCTCCGTAGAGTGATTTGCCCTGAAACCGGATTGAAAAGGTTCACAGAGATTGTTAGTCACTAAGTGTTCATTTAGCTGCTGTGCAACAGTTTTTTCGAGAATTTTGGAAATAAACGGAAGGTGGGAGACCGGTCGGTAGTTTACCATGAGGTCAGGATCGAGGTTAGGTCTTTTGAGCAGAGGATGAATAACCGCTTTTTTGAATGCTAGGGGAACAGTGCCGGAGGAAAGTGATACGTTTATAATATTTAACACTGATGGACCTAATAATACAAACAGTTCCTTGATAAGTTTCCCAGGAAGTGGGTCAAGTAAACATGTTGTTTGTTTTATCCCACTTACACGCTGTAATAATTCCTCTAATGTTATTTCATCAAAAATAGAGAGACTATTTTGGAGGGCAGTGTCCGTCGTATATACAGTCGTATTTGTGTTAATAGAACCCAGTTGTAGCTGAGATGCATTGTCTTTAATCTCCTTTCTAATGAGTTCAATTTTCTTATTAAAGAAATTCATAAAATCATCTGCCGAGTGGGTGGAGCTACTGGGGGGAGTCCCTTGTTGGGTTAGCGATGCTACTGTACTAAACAGAAATTTAGGATCGTTTTTGTTGAGGCGGATGAGATTTGAGTAGTATTTAGCTTTAGCTAAGGTAAGCATGCGTTTATAAGTTATTAAACTATCACTCCATGCTTGATGGAAAACCTCAAGTTTAGTCGCGCGCCATTTGCGTTCCAGTTTTCTACATGATAATTTATGAGCTCTAATTTCTTCTGTAAACCATGGGGTGCGCCTTTTAGGGGCCCTTTTTTGCTTTAGCGGTGCTATACTATCAATAATTTCGCGCAAGGCATCGTCAAAGTTGTTAGTGAGTTTATCAATAGAGCCGACATAATTTGGGAATGGTGCTATTACCGAAGGCAGTAGGTCAGCAAGAGTCATCGTTGTGGCAGCATTAATGTTGCGGCCGCTATAGCAGTTATTATTATTATTAGCTTGTTGACAAAGAGTCAAAACTTCAAATTTTATAAGGTAATGATCGGACATTACTTTAGTATATGGAAGTATCATAACTTTGGAGGTGGTGACACCCCTGACAAGCACTAGATCTATTGTATTACCGTTGCGATGCGTGGGTTCATGTATTATTTGTGTAAGACCACAGCTATCAATTATGGTTTGGAGCGCCACGCACTGAGGGTCCGATGGGGTATTCATATGGATATTAAAGTCCCCCATTATGATTATATTGTCGGCGTGCGTCACTAGATCAGCAACGAACTCTGAGAATTCACTGATAAAGTCCGAATAGGGCCCAGGGGGGCGGTAGATAACAGCCAGGTCGAGAGGTAGCGGTGTGACAGACCTCATAGTAAGCACCTCAAACGATTTATATTTATTATTTAGGTTAGGGGTAAGGTTGAAATTTTCATTGTATATTAGTGCGACACCCCCTCCCCTTTTAAGAGGGCGGGCAACATGCGCATTCGTATAGTTAGGAGGAGATGCCTCATTGAGCGCAAAAAATTCGTCCGGTTTGAGCCAGGTTTCGCTAAGACCAATGACGTTAAGATTGTTGTCTCTAATGACCTCATTAACCAATAACGCCTTGGGAGACAATGATCTTATGTTTAAAAAGCCCATATTATAGGTATTGGGCTGTTTTGACGAGTTTTTGTTAAGATTATCCGTAGTGGCAATATTAACAATGTTGCGTTTATTATGCGTAGTGCACTTTAAATAGTTTCGACCATATCTAGGAATTGATATGACGGGAATTTTCCGATTGTTTGCTTGGTGCTGCAATAGACTGGACATATCATAATTTGCCACCTCAGTAGAATGCATGTCCACCTCTGACACAGACACAACAGAAAAAACATTATGTGAATTGTGTATTATTCTAAGAGAATTGCTATGCGTACATGGATTATCCAGCCTGGCGCTGGCTAGTTCTAGCTTAACTGACTCCTCACCCGGACTAACAGACATTGTAATTGCCTGTGACCGGGCTTGCTCTAGTGTAGTCAGTCAAGTGAGACTTAAATAGTAGTCTATGTTTCTAGACAGGATGATGGCGCCTTCCTGGTTAGGGTGAAGGCCGTCTCTCATCAGCAAGCCTGGTTTGCCCCAGAAAGAGGGCCAGTTATCAATAAACGTTAGTCCCTGCGTCCTACAGTAGCTAGCCAACCACTTGTTAAGCGAGACTAATCTGCTATATCTCTCATCATTGCCTCTCGCAGGCAGGGGGCCAGAGACAATTACTCGATGCCTGGACATCTTTCTGGCGAGATCACAAGTCCTGGCTATGTTTCTCTTTGTAATCTCTGACTGTCTCATTCTAGTGTCATTGGAGCCAATGTGTACAACTATATTCGCATAATTAGTGGTGCGATTAGCCTGTCGTACGTGTTTACTAGGCCTGTTGCGAGTTAGCTCCCTAAGATTAGCTTCAATGTCAGGTGCTCTGGCCCCGGGGATACACTTTATTGTGGCTGGTTTGCTAAGCTTTATGTTTCGGGTGATGGAGTCCCCTATAACTAAGGTGTGGTGCCCGGTAGACTGGGGTGTAGGACTAGCTAAAGAGCTAAATCTATTATGCGTCTCAACCGGTACACCGTAGCTTGTAGGCCGCTTAGGACTGCTACAAGCTGGGCTAGTTAGCTCGCTACAGCTAACGCTAGCAGATGTGTCCGCAACATCTAAAGTTACGACATTACTCTGCTCTAACTGGCGGACACGGCCCTCTAGCAGAGCCAACCTCTCCGTGAGTATGGTGCAAGACGCGCAGGAAGCCATTACTCACAGTGTTTTCTGTCACCGAGTGAAGTTCCTGCTGTCCTCAGGGAAGTGGTCGCGGTCTGTAGGAGTAGCTTCTTACTGACCGGCGCTGCCTTTCTCCGCGCTAGCTTAGCAGCTAGCTAGAGATAGAGCGCTACTTAGCTTTTTCGCAACAGCGAACAGACGGCGAGCAGTCACGCACGGTGAACCGGAACCGGAATATATATATATATATATATATATATATATATATATATATATATATATATATATATATATATATATACATATATATATATATATACATACATATATATATATATATATATATATATATATATATATATATACATACATATATATATATATACATACATATATATATATATACATACATATATATATATATATACATACATATATATATATATATATACATACATATATATATATATATACATACATATATATATATATATATATATATACATACATATATATATATATATATATATACATTCATATATATATATATATATATACATACATATATATATATACATACATATATATATATATATACACATTCATATATATATATATATACACATTCATATATATATATATATATATATATATACATATATATATATATATACATATATATATATATATATGTATATATATACATACATATATATATATATATATATATATATATATATATATATATATATATATATATATATATATATATATATATATATATATATACACTGTATCAGTATAAAAAATATATATATAATATATATATAGGGACGGCGTGGCGAAGTTGGTAGAGTGGCTGTGCCAGCAATCGGAGTGTTGCTGGTTACTGGGGTTCAATTCCCACCTTCTACCTTCCTAGTCACGTCCGTTGTGTCCTTGGGCAAGACACTTCACCCTTTGCCTCTGATGGGTGCTGGTAGCGCCTTGCATGGCAGCTCCCGCCATCAGTGTGTGAATGTGTGTGTGAATGGGTAAATGTAGAAATACTGTCAAAGCGCTTTGAGTACCTTGAAGGTAGAAAAGCGCTATACAAGTACAACCCATTTATCATTTATCATTTATTTATACATAAAATATACATATAAACGACGAGCAGGGAAACCTGTGAAACAGGCTCGTAAGGATGAATATTTTTTCTGACCTAACGTATATACCGCTCTACCCCGGTATTGAGCACTGTACAATGGATGAATCACATAAACCTTTACATATATATATATATATATATATATATATATATATATATATATATATATATATATATATATATATATATATATATATATATATATATATATATATATATATATATATATATATATATATAAATATAAATATATATATATATATATATATATATATATATATATATATATATATATATATATATATATACATTTATATATATATATATATATATATATATATATATATACACATTTATATATATATATATATATATATATATATATATACACATTTATATATATATATATATATATATATATATATATATATATATATATACACATTTATATATATATATATATATATATATATATATATATATATATATATATATATATATATATATATATATATATATACATATATAAAAAAAAAAAAAAATATATATATATATATATATATATATACACAGTATATAAAATATATATATAAAATATACATATAAAATCTTCTGACGAGCAGGGAAACCTGCAAAACAGGCTTGTAAGGATGAATATTTTTTCTGACCTAACGTATATACTGCTCTACCCCGGTATTGAGCACTGTATAACCGATGAACCACATAAACCTTGACTATATATATATATATATATATATATATATATATATATATATATATATATATATATATATATATATATATATATATAAATAAAACACATAACATATTTTATTTTATTATACTTTAATTTACCTAGCAAAACCGTTTTGTCAAACATTTATTGTGACTCTGCCATTTCCAAGAGCCGTGGTAGACGCAACATTTCAATGCGTCACACATTACGTGGTTGCGATGCAGCTGTTTGTAGTTATACATTTGACCAGCAGGTGGAGTCTCGTGACGAAGCATGCATCGAAGCTTCCAGAAATTCTCGAACCAATTGGCTCAAGTGGTTCAAAGCCTCATGAGGCTTCATCTAACCATCGCTACTAATACAAATTTGAGCAATATTTGTTGTAAAACATGGCCGCCTTCAAGCAAAATATGTTACTTTCTGTTTTTAATTGTCCATAAATTGAGCATTTTTCTAATGATTATAAAACTTAACTACAATTATGCTAGCATGTCTTACCAAGCATTTTGACCTAGGGGGCGCCACTAATGTAATTTAGGGTGCTACCTCGTTCACATGACTGTAGCTACGATGCAGTTTGGATTATTATTGATTATTTCAACGAAAATGGTTCCTACGTCACACTTTTAAGCTGCGCATCACGACCGTGTGACATTTCAACGTCGTCTCGCTCAGGACATTCCGATAAAACGGCGGCATACAGTCAAGATAAGGCATGAAACGTGGCACTGGCGGTATGACCTTTGCAGCGGCGACTCACAGAAGGATGCACAACATTCGCCGTCAGCACGCGCTGGTGTGCACGTGACGGTTATTGACATGCTTACCTTACGCTTTCCTGCAGCGTGTCCTTGCGCGGACCGCCATGCTTTAAAAAAAAAAACGACTAGCATGCACTTGCTGCCGTCCGTCACTGTCTCTTCCGCTCTGACATTGCTTCGCTGACTCCCAGCATCAATAACTTTGAGGAGGATAAGTGGTGGTTATGAGTGTCATAGCGTGAAGTGCAACATGAACCACAAGGGGGGGATGAGGAGAGCTGG
>NC_084748.1:16861630-16879130 GCF_033978785.1 Entelurus aequoreus
TCCTATGGGGAAAAACCTTGAACAAAGCACATATAAACACATCACTGCACACAAAATACGAGACTTGCAAAGGGGGATGCGGGGGGCGGTGGGTATTTTGTCTATGTTAGGGAGATATAAGAGATTTCTTACATGCAAACCAGCAAGTGATGCAAATCGACTTCTCACAAAGTGAGACAGAGCTTTTCTGACACCTGGCACTCATCAAAGGACGCTTTCCCTTTTCCTCTCCCTCATCGCTCCTGCTCGCTTCTTTGTTTTGTCTCGTCTTAACTTTCTTGTAGCCTCTTTTTGCACTGCTTTCCAAAAATCTAAACAATGGAACTGATCAACTAGCCTCTCAACAAAATTGACAAGATCTCGACGGACTGCTGCGTGCTTGACGACCCTTTCAGTTGAGCACGTTGAAGATATCTATTCGGAACCATGTTAGCAGGACATCTGCTTATTGGAGTAAGTAAGCGTTGCTCTGCTGTATCGACAAATTGGAAGATGCTGGCAGCCATACAAGGTACCCCAAATCTGCCACAAATGATTGGAGGATGTGGGCAGAACTCTGGGCATTCAGAATTGTATGATTTCGGACTAAATCGCAAACTGGACAACACTTTGGAGACGCCATCCGCTCTGCATGGCGAAGTAAGATAAATTTGAGGACCAAAAATAGACATTTAGAGTGAAAAGTTTAAATATGTTTTCGCTTGCTCAAACGCAAACAATCTAATTTGGATTGTTTTCCCTGGCTGCAAGAAACCTGGCAAGGTTGTTGCCTCAAAATTCCAATAGAGGACAGTGCAGCAAAGACGTCTCTCGTGGACACACACCTGTTGTCTGTTGACTTTTGCTGCGCCAAGGTCGCAGAACAGAGAGACACTGCAGGCTTACACACACATGCATCCACGGAAAAGGCATGCCACACGCGGACGTTCCCCACGCCCACATCCCACACCTTCGACGCTTCACGTGGTATGACATAAAACGGAGCATCGCCCCTGGTGGCTTCGGTCCAGAAGATGCCGGCACCCTACCCCCTTGTCTCAATCAGAATCAGAAATACTTTATTAATCCCTGGGGAGAAATTACAATTTTCAGCACAATCCCATTCAAGAGCAGACAAAACAGGATCGCTGACGGGTCTGCCGACTTCCGGCGGCCTTTACAAAAAAGGTGAGAAACAGGTTAACGCAGTCTAACCCCCGGAGCGGGGGTCCAGACTGAGGCCAAGGGCAAAAAAACTCATACCCATAGCACACATAAGCATGTGTGTAAGAGGGAAACATCAAAGAACACAAAGGACATTAAAGACATTAAAAGAGCAGAGCTGATGCAACCAGCCATTTCTACATACAGCTACAAAAATAAAATAAAATTAACATATACACTGTGGTGGCCTCTGCGGTGTTCCACGCCATCGTCTGCCGGGGTGGGAGGGAGCATGGCCAGAGACAGGAGCGGACCTAACAAAGCAACCAAGCCCTCGGCCGCCCGCTAACTCTTGGCCAGTGTCCAGTCCTCATGGATGAGCGAGGATGCGTCAAAGGAGACCGAGGTGTCCGATACATGCTCATTCAGCCAAGAGACTGTGAAGCTTGTCCGTCCCGGCACTCAGCGCTAGGTCTGCAGCTGTTACGGCGCATGCTCATACTGTCATTCCCTCCGCTGCCGGAGCAGCAAGAAGCTCCGCTCATACTGCGGCCACGCGCCTACACGGCTGTGGGCAATCTGCAAACTTGGATCTGATGAGGCTCGACGGTAAAAAGACCAACGCAGCCGACGATCCAGCGCCGGAACGTAGTTCTCTGTCTGACAGTAAGCTTCGCGTCTGCTCTCCATATTCCCTTGCTCCTTGTGCTGACTTGTCCCTGTCGTTTCCCTGTTCCCGCAGTATCCTCCGCCGCCTTGGAAGTGAGCTGTGCGCCTCACCTCCCTCTGGACTCTGACTGCCTCCCTCGATCCTCGGCTTCCCTCGCTTTGGACTCGGACCTCAGGACGCCTCTCTCTAGCCCCCACGGACCTCCCGCTTGGATCACGGACCTCTTTCTGCTCAGCCCCTTTGGACTTGTTTGGCTCTCCAAACAACACACACCTACAACAAACTCCTGGTGATCCTATTTTGTTCATTCCTGCACATAATCTTGCATGCACACACATAGTAGCATACACACTCCACTCACTCATCAAAGCTCAATAAACCCTGTTGAGCGAACGATCCAGCGCCAGAACGTAGTTCTCTGTCTGACAGTAAGCTTCGCGTCTGCTCTCCATATTCCCTTGCTCCTTGTGCTGACTTGTCCCTGTCGTTTCCCTGTTCCCGCAGTATCCTCCGCCGTCTTGGAAGTGAGCTGTGCGCCTCACCTCCCTCTGGACTCTGACTGCCTCCCTCGATCCTCGGCTTCCCTCGCTTTGGACTCGGACCTCAGGACGCCTCTCTCCAGCCCCCACGGACCTCCCGCTTGGATCACGGACCTCTTTCTGCTCAGCCCCTTTGGACTTGTTTGGCTCTCCAAACAACACAGACCTACAACAAACTCCTGGTGATCCTATTTTGTTCATTCCTGCACATAATCTTGCATGCACACACATAGTAGCATACACACTCCACTCACTCATCAAAGCTCAATAAACCCTGTTGAGCGAACGATCCAGTGCCGGAACGTAGTTCTCTGTCTGACAGTAAGCTTCACGTCTGCTCTCCATATTCCCTTGCTCCTTGTGCTGACTTGTCCCTGTCGTTTTTCTGTTCCCGCAGTATCCTCCGCCGCCTTGGAAGTTTATTTATTTTGTTTCTATCTTCATTTGAGAACAATGCTACCACGTTAGCTCAGTAGCTAAGTGTGTCACCGATGTATTGTCGTGGAGATAAAAGTCACTTTAAATGTCCATTGCGCGTGCTCGACTCTCATTTTCAAGAGGATATAGCATCCGAGGTGGTTTAAAATACAAATCCGTGATCCACAATAGAAAAAGGAGAGAGTGTGGAATCGGTCAGAGCGAAAAAAGATACGTCCATCACTGCCTCTCTAGTCCTTCACTGTAACGTTCCTCATCTACGAATCTTTCATCCTCGCTCAAATTAATGGGGTAATCGTCGCTTTCTCGGTCCGAATCTCTCTCGCTCCATTGTAAACAACAGGGAATTGTGAGGAATACTAGCTCCTGTGACGTCACGCTACTTCCGGTACAGGCAAGGCTTTTTTTTATCAGCGAGCAAAAGTTGCGAACTTTATCGTCGATTTTCTCTACTAAATCCTTTCAGCAAAAATATGGCAGTATCGCGAAATGATCAAGTATGACACATAGAATGGATCTGCTATTCCCGTAAAAAAAATTCATTTCAGTAGGCCTTTAAGTTGCCAACTCCAAGCTAATGGTGATCAGTAAGTCCTCAAAAATGCTTTTATAAATCATACAGATCGGAATTCTAACCATGAAGGCTGGTATTTCTCTGCAAGTTAGGCGATATTAGTTAAAGTATTCTCATTCACCGAGAGGGTGTTTTGTTTTGGATGTTTTTTCCATTCAATGTTTGCTTGATTTCCGACTCCTTAGAAGCTGGCAGGAGTGCAAATGAAAAGCGTGTCTCTGAAGTAGACATTTGCATGAATGAAACCTCACGTTGATGTCGAAGGCAGACGCTTCCTGTGCGAACCCATTGAGACTTTGAAGTCGCCCGTTTGTTTAATCTCACACCTCGGCAAAACCGCACCCACAGTCGCAGTCGGGGATCACTTTTGCGAAATGTTTGGTGTTTTTTTTTTAAAGAGGCCTTTGAATGAGGCAATCAGATGCTCTCACCGTATGCAAATGAACTCTGTCTGATGTTTGATGGAGCGAGCGGCTGCCCGGAGATATGCCGGAGACAATCTGCAGCTGCTCTGCGGCAGCTCCAGCCAATGGGCGAGCGGGGGCAGGAACGCCGCCAGACTGGCACCGCTAAGATCCACAAGTGCCTAATCATAGCTGGACCAGACTGTTGCTTCAATGCGGGGGGATCCTTTCAAAGCTCAGTGGCGAGAAATAAACAGTCGCGTGGATGCCGTCAAAACAAGAAGTGGTTATGTTAAGATAGCATAAAAGTAGGTAAGGTTGTAAATTTGCCTCATCCCTGTGAGAGTCCTGCGAGTGACCGAGGCATTATGACATGGGTGTCAAAACTTCGGCCCGCGGGCCAAATTAAAGACGTTGGCGAGACGTCATGAGTTCAATAAGGAAGCCTACAATTCATTTTAAGAGTGTTACTAAAACGGCCTTCTTTCATCTCCGTAATATCGCAAAAATCCGTTCCATTTTGTCCACTAGCGACGCTAAGATCATTATTCATGCGTTTGTTACGTCTCGTCTCGATTGCTGTAACGTATTATTTTCGGGTCTCCCTATGTCTAGCATTAAAAGATTACAGCTGGTACACAATGCGGTTGCTAGACTTTTGACAAGAACAACAAAGTTTGATCATATTACGCCTATACTGTATATACCTTTATATACCTATATACTAGAGATGCGCGGTTTGCGGACACAACCACGGACTCCGCGGATAATCCGCGGGTCGGGCGGATGCATGACGAAAAAAATAGATGTTAAATAGATTCGGGCGGGTGGCGGTTGAACCAATTCGGAAATATATATACATAGTTAAATGTTGTTACCCACATACGAAAAACGAGCAGCACTCTTTGAAACAGGCAATTATTCATCAGGCACTGCTGCAGCTGTCACGCCAAATTTCTCCCCCCCCCCCCCCATTTACTTCCGGGGCTGCGTCCAATAAAGTCACAAAGTTGCCGGGGGTCCTTAACCCGCACGCGACTGTCCTGTTTCGCGCCTGTACAAAAAAACAAATAATCGATTTCTTCAAATTCCAGCAGCTGTCAAAGACGAAGTATCCTTCCAGCGACGGGCAGTCAAAGCCGAAGTGCTATCGATCGCTGTCAATGACGTAAGCGGAAACATGACCACGGAAGTAAATGGGGGGGGTTTTGTAGGGGGAAGAAATTTGGCGTGACACAGCACACCACAACACAACAGAAGAAGAAGAAAAAAATAAAAAGATGGCATCGCCGGCAGCAAACGTGGGAATACTAAAGACCAGGTAAAAAAAATAACAATAATAGTCAACACTTTCTTAATGGAAATGACAATAATATTATAATAATGATAAATAATATTATCACGCACTAATATCTCTTAGCCTCTAATGCGTGGCCAAGAGCTATTAATGCCACCCAAGAGATATTAATGCCTTGCATCGTCAATATTAGATATATAACAACGGGTGGGTGGCGGGTGGCGGGCGGTTGTGGTTTTGATAAAATGTTAGTTCGGGTGGATGGCGGGTGGATGGCGGGTGGATGACGACTTTTGTGATGCGGTTGCGGATGAAATAATTGCCTATCCGCGCATCTCTACTATATACATATATACCTATATATATACCTATACTGGCTCACCTGCACTGGCTTCCTGTGCACTTAAAGGCCTACTGAAACCCACTACTACCGACCACGCAGTCTGATAGTTTATATATCAATGATGAAATCTTAACATTGCAACACATGCCAATACGGCCGGGTTAACTTATAAAGTGCAATTTTAAATTTCCCGCCACACATCCGCTTGAAAACGTTTTATTATGCTGACGTATGCGTGTGACGTCACGAGGACAAAGGAAGTATTCTGAGCCCGAAAAATCCTATACACAAAGCTCTGTTTTCATTTCATAATTCCACAGTATTCTGGACATCTTTGTTGGTGAATCTTTTGCAATTTGTTTAATGAACAATGGAGGCTGCAAAGAAGAACGTTGTAGGTGGGATCGGTGTATTAGCGGCTGGCTGTAGCAACACAACAGGGAGGACTTTGTTGGATAGCAGACACTAGCGCCGGCGACCTCACCTTGACTTCCTACGTCTCCGGGCCGCCGACCGCATCGTCGATCGCTGGAACGCAGGTGAGCACGGGTGTTGATGAGCAGAGGAGGGCTGGCTAGCATTCTGTTCTGCAGCCAATAGAGGAGCCGCTAAGCCACTCTGGCGGTCCAAAGACCCCCGCAGGCTGAACATCCAATGTGCACAAGTGTAGTGTTTCATAAAGAACTGGTGACACAGGAAATTCGTAGGGGAAGAGAGTACATGTTTTTGCCCCGAGGCCTGCCGGTTGATTTATTCTAACAAGAAAAAAGAACCACCCATCACGGGTGGAGACGAGTCAAAAGCACGCGTCCCTCGTCTCCAGACGTGCGTCTTCTGCACCTTCACGTTATTAGGAAAATGACAGGTGACTCTTTTGCGGTTAATTATGGCAAAAACATGTGTTACTTAATTAGAGCGCTGACAGCGTTCTGATTGTTGTATTTTATTGTGAGGGCAACACTGACATGTTTTTGAACCTTAAAATTACTTTACTTAAAGGGGAAAAAAGAAATATTCAGTCTAAGCCTGGGCCCTTGGGTATGGGGGTCCAGACTGAGGCCAAGGGGGAAAAAAAAAACCCTCATAGCCATAGCACACATAAACATGTGTGTAAGAGGGAAACATCAAAGAACACAAAGGACATTAAAACATTGAAAGAGCAGTGTCACGGTGTGGTTGCGGCTTACTGCGCGGTTCGTTTTCCCGGGATGCAAACGGACGACTACGGACAGGACTTGCAGGTAGGAACATCATTTAATTCTCAAAAAAACACTCAAAGAGGTACAAAAACAGAAAACCAACCGACGGAACAAGGTGCCAATTGCACTCGAAACTAAACTTAGCATAGGCTAGGAGACAAGCAAAACTTACGTGACGATAGCATAAAGCAAACAAAGAAGCCAGACCGACTGACTGGCAAAGGCAGGCTTAAATAATGTCTCTTGATGAGCAACAGAGGCAGGTGAAAATCATAAGTAGCCATGGTAACAAACTCAGGAGGTGCACAAACAGGAACTAAAAGGAGTCCAAAACAAACAGAAAACACAAAACATGATCCGGACCACAGATCATGACAAGCAGAGCTGATGCAATCGTCTGGAGCCTCCACTTTCACTGCCATCCACTTGGCAGCGCACCCGATACAAGCGGCCAAAATGAGTTTCCTCAGAAGGGTGGCTGGCATCTCCCTTAGAGATAGGGTGAGAAGTTCAGTCACTCGAGAGAGACTCGGGAGTAGAGCCGCTGCTCCTTCCCTTGGAAATGAGCCAGCTAAGGTGGTTCGGGGATCTCGTGCGGATGCCTCACGAGCGTCAGGGAGGTCCTCGTTGCACGTCCCACTGGGAGGAGGCTCCGCGGCAGGCCAAGGACCAGATGGGGGTGATTACATCTCCTCTCTGGCCTGGGAACGCTTCGGGATTCCCCAGGAGGAAGTTGCTAATGTTGCTCTGGAGAGGAAAGTCTGGGGGTCTCTGCTGGAGCTGCTGTCCCCGCGACCCGATTCCGGATAAGCGGTTGAAGATGGATGGATGGATGGAGCTGATGCAACCAGCTGCCACTCCAGCAGTGCCACTTCTACAGACAGCCACAAAAGTTTAAATAAATAAATAAATACAATTATAATCAATAATATACATTGCGCACACACGATTGCACCATGCATAGACAAGCAACCAAACAAAAACTTAATTTCAACATCCACACACACTGTTGTGGCCTCTGCGGTGTTCCACGTCATCGTCTGAGACAGGAGCGGACCCAACAAAGCAACACAAGAGAGCCGACTCCACCCTCGGCCGCCCACCAACACTCAGCCACTGTGCAGTCTGCATGGATGCGTCAAAGGAGACCGAGGCATCCGATACACGCTCCGCAGCCATGTCTCTTCATCCGCATCATCTCTCCTCTAGTCCCTCCAAACGGACTCTGGTGTGGCAGAGACCCAGCAGCTGGTCCCCAGAGCAGCTGGAATGCATGGGTTCTTGGCGTTGTGATGGCCGGCCGAAGCCGGTGAGGTCGGCTTTTGCCCCCATTGATGACCTCTGGTGGACAAGTTGGCGTTGTAGCTGGACGGAACGGAGTAGACCGGGACAGCTTCACCATCTGGTTCAACGATCCACTTCTTTACCCCCTCTGGCCAATAGGGCTTGCCCTCGGCTTCCATCTCCAAAATTCCTTCAAACGAGAGATCCTCCTCGAAATAGCTTGAATGTGGCTCGTCCACGCTCATTCAGCCAAGACGACGTGAAGCCCGTCCGTCCCGGCGCCCAGCGCCAGCTCCACAGCCGTGTCTCTTCATCCGCATCATCTCTCCTCTAGTCTCTCCAAACGGACTCTGGTGTGGCAGAGACCCAACAGCTGGTCCCCACGGCCCAGAGCAGCTGGGATGCGTGGGTTCTGGGCGTTGTGATGGCCGGCCGAAGCCACTGAGGTCTGCTTTTTCCCCCATTGACGACCTCTAGTGGACAAGTTGGCGTTGTAGCTGGACGGAACGGAGTAGACCGGGACCGCTTCACCATCCGGCCCAACGATCCACTTCTTTACCCCCTCTGGCCAATAGCGCTTGCCCTCGGCTTCCATCCATCCATCCATCCATTTTCTACCGCGTATTCCCTTCGGGGTCGCGGGGGGGGCTGGAGCCTATCTCAGCTACAATCGGGCGGAAGGCGGGGTACACCCTGGACAAGTCGCCACCTCATCACAGGGCCAACACAGATAGACAGACAACATTCACACTCACATTCACACACTAGGGCCAATTTTAGTGTTGCCAATCAACCTATCCCCAGGTGCATGTCTTTGGAGGTGGGAGGAAGCCGGAGTACCCGGAGGGAACCCACGCAGTCACTGGGAGAACATGCAAACTCCACACAGAAAGATCCCGAGGCCGGGATTGAACTCACGACTACTCAGGACCTTCGTATTGTGAGGCAGACGCACTAACCCCTCTGCCACTGTGCTGCCCTCGGCTTCCATCTCCAAAATTCCTTCAAACGACAGATCCTCCTCGAAATCGCTTGAATGTGGCTCATCCATTCTGTCAGATGCTGGCATGTTGTGACGTATTTGTGATTCCAAAGATGCGGAGGACCTCAGGCAGCGATGTCTTTACTTCAATACCTAAGGCAATGTAACACAAACTGATGCCAGCTTAGCATGGCATGAATATAAACAAAGTGAAAACGTGGGTGGCATGAAACAAGCAACAAAACCGCCAAACAAACCGTCGTCTGTGGCGTACAGCAAACAATGGACCAGCTACTAAGACAGCCTGAGGCTGAGCCAATCAGTGGCCAGGATACTTAACAGCATTATTTGTTTGGTTTGGTCTCATCTCCTGGCCAATACTACCGTAATATTGATATTTTTTTAGTTCAGTAAGCATATTATTACTATGCTTGAAAACATAATTTTGGTACCGGTACCAAAATTATTTCGATACTTTTCGGCACTTTTGTAAATAAAGGGGACCACAAACATGTGCATTATTGGCTTTATTTTAACAAATAATCTTAGGGTATATTAAACATATGTTTCTTATTGCAAGTTTGTCCTTAAATAAAATAGTGAACATACAAGACAACTTGTCTTTTAGTAGTAAGTAAACAAACAAAAGCTCCTAATTTAGTCTGCTGACATATGCAGTAACATATTGTGTCATTTATCATTCTATTATTTTGTCAACATTATTAAGGACAAGTGGTAGAAAATGAATTATTAATCTACTTGTTCATTTACTGTGAATATCTGCTTACTTTCTCTTTTAACATGTTCTATCTACAGTTCTGTTAAAATGTAATAATCACGTATTCTTCTGTTGTTTGGATACTTTACATTAGTTTTGGATGACATCACAAATTTGGTTATCAATCCGATACCAAGTCGTTACAGGATCATACATTGGTCATATTCAAAGTCCTCATGTGTCCAGGGACGTATTTCCTGAGTTTATAAACATAATACATATATTAAAAAAAACAAAAAACTGTCAGAATAATTGTATCTAAGTTATCACAAAACTTTGTGTTGCCATGAGTTCCCGGCGAGAAGACAAAAGCTGTCTTTAATCCTTTCAAGCAGAAGGCTTGTAAAACTCCACTATGTAGGATGGGGAGCGACATGAGGTTTCTGTTTCTTTGATGTATTGTAATCCACTACAAAGCGGAGAGGAAGCAGGACCAGACTCCCCTCCAGGCGACCTTTTCTTTGAACTGTTTTACGACCTTTTTTTTGAACGGTTTGTAATCAAAGGCGATGGCTGTTTACGACCCCCCTCCCTTAGAAACAGCTGTTGCCATGTAATCAGGGAAAGTCAAAATAAAAGAGGAGGCGTACAATATTTGGTCAGAACGTGGTGACGCTGTGCAAGGGTACAGGTGTACGCATTTCTCCTCATTGAGCCTAATCTAATTCTGTCTCTGTTTAATTCCTTGCTTCTTGTCTTGTTTAATAGATGTCATCAGTGTTTCAACCTGACAAAAACGAAAGAAGATGTGATGCCAAAAAATATTGACCTAATCATAGTAGTATCGACTAGATACGCTCCTGTACTTGGTATCATTACAGTGGATGTTAGCTGTAGATCCACCAATACAAGACAACTTGTCTTTTATTAGTAAGTAAACAAACAAAAGCCCCTAATTTAGTCTGCTGACATATGCAGTAACATATTGTGTTATTTATCATTCTATTATTTTGTCAACATTATTATATTATGCATGTACATATTATTATTATATGTGGGCTCTGAACAGAGGATGTTGTTGTGGCTTGTGCAGCCCTTTGAGACACTTGTGATGTAGGGCTATATAAATAAACATTGATTGATGGATTAAGGACAAGTGGTAGAAAATGTAATAATCACTTATTCTTCTGTTGTTTGGATGCCTTACATTAGTTTTGGATGATACCACAAATGTGTGGTATCAATCCGATACCAAGTCGTTACAGGATCATACATTGGTCATATTCAAAGTCCTCATGTGTCCAGGGACATATTTCCTGAGTTTATAAACATAATATACATTTTTTTCAAAAACGAAAGAAGATGTGATGCCATAGTAGTATCGACTAGATACGCTCCTGTACTTGGTACAGTGGATGTTAGGTGTAGATCCACCAATGGGGTTTGGTCCGGCACTTTTCAGAGGCGGTGTAGTACCGAATATGATCCATTAGTAGTACAACCCTACTACACACACATGTGGAGTCTCGCAGTTAACACGTCTTCTCCCGATACGTAAATCTACCTCACGACTATCATAACGACGTCCCCGCTGAAATTTGACATCTGCGGGGTAAAAAAAAAAAACTCACCTCGCTCTCCCACCTTTTAATGAAACGGTTTTGTGTTTGTGGCCGCCGCACAGGAGCACTTAACCGGGGGAAAATTGACTTCTGCTATTCATTAATTCTTTAATTAAATTGCAATACGGCGTTACAGTATATCAGTCGTGCTGGCTCTCCAGCCAGTGTGACTTATAATTGAACAATTAAAACGCCGCTGACTATTACCTGCTTCGCTAAGAGGTGTGTGCGTGTGTGTGTGTGTGCATGTGTGTGTGTGTGTGTGTGTGTACGCACCCTTTGCCATGACAATTACAGCTGCCTAATGGAATGTATTAATATACGCCACATAGATTACATTTAGTGGCCCCCTTAGAGCAATGGGAGGGTGGTGGGGTGTGTGTGGGAGGTGGAGGTGTGGGGGGGGGGGTAGTCAGCTGATGCTCACTTTATCTTGAGTTCTCGTGAAAAAGTGATGTATTTCCTCAAATAATACCCACCCGTGTTTATTCACTCAACCGCAGATGTCACAATCAGGTGTGGTATTGGGAGTGTTCAGGTTTCGCCCTTTGTCAACGTTTTTCACGACTCAAAATACAGCAAGAACGCCAGCCGGGCCAGCTCGTGTTACCATTGACAGAAGATGTTCCGAGCCCCTTCCTGCTGCGTCACTGGTAAGAATATAAAGGCAGATTTCCCTTCCTACAGTATATTTATACAGCGTTGGTGCTGGTCTTGTAAGGCAGACATATTCAGTCGAGCTTTTAAAACAGACTCTGTTTTTGGACCAGTTGACCTGCCGCTTCTCTTTTCTGCCCTCCCTTTCCTGCACGGAGGATTAACCAGGTGGCCGCGGATAATCCCTGGAGAGGTTCCAGTCTAGAGGACCTGGTCGAAGACCTCCTACGACCCCCTGCTTGCCCCAAATGGACTGGACTCTCACATTATCGTGAGTAATGCAATAACTGTGCCCACTTGGCATCTGTAAATTTGTTTTCGTACAAAACATGCATAATTTTTTTTTTTTTAAATGTAAAAATAGTTTTATATAAATGTGCCATTTAAAAAAATGTTTTTGCTTGGGGTCGATCAATTGGGTTCGAAACCTTAAAACTCATCTATTCACTCTAGCATTTCAACAGACTCTGTTTTGGACCAGTTGACCTGCTGCTTCTCTTTTCTGCCCTCCCTCTCTTACATGGAGGATTAACCTGGTGGCCGCGGTCAGTCCCTGGAGAGGTTCCAGTCTAGAGCAGTGGTCCCCAACCACCGGGCCGCGGCCGCACAAGAAATTAAAAAAAAACTAAAAATATTTTTTTAATTAAAGGCGGCAATAAATACTGATAAAGTTGAGGAATGCTCATCAAACACTTATTTGGAACATCCCACAGGTGTGCAGGCTAATTGGGAACAGGTGGGTGCCATGATTGGGTATAAAAACAGCTTCCCAAAAAATGCTCAGTCTTTCACAAGAAAGGATGGGGCGAGGTACACCCCTTTGTCCACAACTGCGTGAGCAAATACTCAAACAGTTTAGAACAACGTTTCTCAAAGTGCAATTGCAAGAAATTTAGGGATTTCAACATCTACGGTCCATAATATCATCAAAAGGTTCAGAGAATCTGGAGAAATCACTCCACGTAAGCGGCATGGCCGGAAACCAACATTGAATGACCGTGACCATCGATACAATGCCACTGTATCAAAAACCGACATCAATCTCTAAAGGATATCACCACATGGGCTCAGGAACACTTCAGAAAACCACTGTCACTAAATACAGTTGGTCGCTACATCTGTAAGTGCAAGTTAAAGGCCTACTGAAACCCACTACTACCGACCACGCAGTCTGATAGTTTATATATCAATGATGAAATCTTAACATTATAACACATGCCAATACGGCCGGGTTAACTTATAAAGTGACATTTTAAATTTGCCGCTAAACTTCCGGTTCGAAACGCCTCTGAGGATGACATATGCGCGTGACGTAGCCCGGCGAACACGGGTATGCCTTCCACATTGAAGCCAATACGAAAAAGCTCTGTTTTCATTTCATAATTCCACAGTATTCTGGACATCTGTGTTCGTGAATCTGTTTCAATCATGTTCATTGCATTATGGAAAAGGAAGCTGGGCAAGCAAAGAAGAAAGTTGTCGGTGCGAAATGGACGTATTTTTCGAACGTAGTCAGCCACAACAGTACACAGCCGGCGCTTCTTTGTTTACATTCCCGAAAGATGCAGTCAAGATGGAAGAACTCGGATAACAGAGACTCTAACCAGGAGGACTTTTGACTTCGATACACAGACGCCTGTAGAGAACTGGGACAACACAGACCCTTACCAGGATTACTTTGATTTGGATGACAAAGACGCAGACGTGCTACTGTGAGTATGCAGCTTTGGCTTCTAAACATTTGATCGCTTGACCGTATGTGCGCAACTTTTTTTTGCGTATGTACGTAACTTTTTTAAAATATATAAGCTTTATGAACCTTGGGTTAGGTGAACGGTCTTTTGGGCTGAGTGATTGTGTGTGTTGATCAGGTGTTTGAATTGTATTGGCGTGTTCTATGGAGCTAGGAGCTAGCATAGGAGCTAGGAGCTAGCATAACACGTACCGTACCGTACGTGCGCGTCACGTACGTAACTTTTTAAAAATATATAAGCTTTATGAACCTTGGGTTAGGTGAACGGTCTTTTGGGCTGAGTGATTGTGTGTGTTGATCAGGTGTTTGAATTGTATTGGCGTGTTCTATGGAGCTAGGAGCTAGCATAGGAGCTAGGAGCTAGCATAACACGTACCGTACCGTACGTGCGCGTCACGTACGTAACTTTTTAAAAATATATAAGCTTTATGAACCTTGGGTTAGGTGAACGGTCTTTTGGGCTGAGTGATTGTGTGTGTTGATCAGGTGTTTGAATTGTATTGGCGTGTTCTATGGAGCTAGGAGCTAGCATAGGAGCTAGGAGCTAGCATAACACGTACCGTACCGTACGTGCGCGTCACGTACGTAACTTTTTAAAAATATATAAGCTTTATGAACCTTGGGTTAGGTGAACGGTCTTTTGGGCTGAGTGATTGTGTGTGTTGATCAGGTGTTTGAATTGTATTGGCGTGTTCTATGGAGCTAGGAGCTAGCAGAGGAGCTAGGAGCTAGCATAACAAACACGCAGGTGTTTTTATGCAGGATTAATTTGTGGCATGTTAAATATAAGCCTGGTTGTGTTGTGGCTAATAGAGTATATATATGTCTTGTGTTTATTTACTGTTGTAGTCATTCCCAGCTGAATATCAGGTCACCCCCGGCTCTCACAGCATCTTCCCTATCTGAATAGCTTCAACTCCCCACTAGTCCTTCACTTGCACTTTACTCATCCACAAATCTTTCATCCTCGCTCAAATTAATGGGGAAATTGTCGCTTTCTCGGTCCGAATCTCTCTCACTTCATGCGGCCATCATTGTAAAAAATAGGGAACTTTGCGTATATGTTCAACTGACTACGTCACGCTACTTCCGGTAGGGGCAAGCCTTTTTTTTATCAGATACCAAAAGTTGCAATCTTTATCGTTGTTGTTCTATACTAAATCCTTTCAGCAAAAATATGGCAATATGGCAAAATTATCAAGTATGACACATAGAATAGATCTGCTATCCCCGTTTAAATAAAAAAAATTCATTTCAGTAGGCCTTTAAAGCTCTACTATGCAAAGCGAAAGCCATTTATCAACAACACCCAGAAACGCCGCCGGCTTCTCTAGGCCCGAGATCATCTAAGATGGACTCATGCAAAGTGGAAAAGTGTTCTGTGGTCTGACGAGTCCACATTTCAAATTGTTTTTGGAAATATTCGACATTGTGTCATCCGGACCAAAGGGGAAGCGAACCATCCAGACTGTTATCGACGCAAAGTTCAAAAGCCAGCATCTGTGATGGTATGGGGGTGCATTAGTGCCCAAGGCATGGGTAACTTACACATCTGTGAAGGCACCATTAATGCTGAAAGGTAAATACAGGTATTGGAACAACATATGCTGCCATCTAAGTCTTTTTCATGGACGCCCCTGCTTATTTCAGCAAGACAATGCCAAGCCACATTCAGCACGTGTTACAACAGCGTGGCTTTGTAAAAAAAAAAGAGTGCGGGTACTTTCCTGGGCCGCCTGCAGTCCAGACCTGTCTCCCATTGAAAATGTGTGGCACATTATGAAGCATAAAATACGACAGCGGAGACCCCGGACTGTTGGACGACTGAAGCGCTACATAAAACAAGAATGGGAAAGAATTCCACTTTTAAAGCTCCAACAATTAGTTTCCTCAGTTCCCAATCGTTTATTGAGTGTTGTTAAAAGAAAAGGTGATGTAACACAGTGGTGAACATGCCCTTTCCCAACTACTTTGGCACGTGTTGCAGCCATGAAATTCTAAGTTAATTATTATTTGCAAAAAAAAAAAAATAGTTTGAGTTTGAACATCAAATATCTTGTCTTTGTAGTGCATTCAATTGAATATGGATTGAAAAGGATTTGCAAATCATTGTATTCCGTTTATATTTACATCTAACACAATTTCCCAACTCATATGGAAACAGAGTTTGTACATATATACACATTCAGTAGATCTTTACAGTGAGTTTCATAGAACTTTGCAAAAGTTGTAAATGCAAGTTCCCTAAAAAGGAGCTATTTTTACTAAGAGACTGATGTGTGCCCTTTAGCACTCTTGGGAAAGGAAAAAAAGTCATATTAATTTGTCCTGATACGCTCCATGTTGCAAAAGGACGGCCAACAAATCACTCGACACCACAGGCTGCTTTGTGTCTCATTCTCCCAAAAAACTTCCGTTGAGCAGACTGTGTGAGCAGTTTTGTACAACAAAGTTTGGTATGCAAGGACCAGTCCTGTTTTTTTCTTCACCGGGGCAAAATTCCTATGGCAATAATATATTTTTAGATGTAATAACTTATTTACTTAAAAATAAATACAAAAATAAAGCAACATATTCAGTGTTTAGCATGATAATATTTATATATATATATATATATATATATATATATATATATATATATATATATATATATATATATATATATATATATATATATATATATATATATATATATATATTCAAAATAAAAACAACTGTAGAACAATTTAAATATCAATTTAATGTTTTAAATTTAAAAACTATTTTTAAATTTGCAAAATAAATATGTTAACATTTAAATTATAAGACATATATATTTGAAACAAATATTTAAAAATAATATTTTCAATACAAATATTTTTAAATGAAATATTTTTCAAACAGATTTTACACAAAAATGTTCTTCAAATTTAAATATATATTACCCGTAATTTTAAAAATAAGTGTAAGTACATTATATATATATATATATATATATATATATATATATACACACACACATATATATATATATATATACACATATATATACATATATGTATGTGTATACATATATGTATGTGTGTGTTTATATATATATATATATATATATATATATATATATATATATATATATATATATATATATATATATATATATATATATATATATACACATATGTATGTATGTGTATACATATATGTATGTGTGTGTATATGTGTGTGTATACATATATGTATGTGTGTGTATATGTGTGTGTATATATATATATATATATACAAATATGTATATACATATATGTATGTGTGTGTATATGTGTGTGTATATATATATATATACAAATATGTATATACATATATGTATATATATATATATATATATATATATATATATATATATATATATATATATATGTATATACATATATGTATATATATATATATATATATATATATATATATATATATATATATATATATATATATATATATATATATATATATATATATACAAATATGTATATACATATATGTATATATATATATATATATATATATATATATATATATATATATATATATATATATATATATATATATATATATATATATAAAATAAAAATATAAAAAATATATAAAATGATCATCCATCAATCCATCCATTTTCGACCACTTATCCATTTCGACATATAAACATATGCATACATACATTTATACATACATACTGTACTTACATATACACATAAATACATACACGCGCGCACACAAACAGACACATTTTCACTGAGATGATATTAATACTCATTATTTTATAACATATGCACATCCTTTTTTCACTCCTTGTAATTCCAATATGAATATTTTTATTTTTTGTGAAATATAAAGCAACTGATACACA